>NC_090740.1:111072798-111157798 GCF_036898095.1 Palaemon carinicauda | reverse complement strand
ATCATACATACACCCCAAACTTTGATTTGATGCTCGTAGGTCCCAGTGCACTGGTATATATTTACAGCTAACTCAACTCATATGTGTCGTAGTTAATGTTACATAAGATTTTTCATAACTCTGACTATCCTTTACATTCAGATCTCCCTGGACAATTCTATCCTGTTCGTAATACTAGGCAGGCAGTTAATTCTAATAGCCAGGTCTTCTCCATCATGAGGCTCAATAGTACATAGTATTCTAGAAGTTTTATTCCAGCTGTTACCAAGTTGTGGAATGATCTTCCTAATCGGGTAGTTGAATCAGTAGAACTTCAAGTTCAAAGTTGGAGCAAATGTTTTTATGTTGACCAGGCTGACATGAGTCTTTTTATAGTTTATATATGACATATCTGTTTTTGACGTTGTTGATAGTTTATATATGACATTTCTGTTTTTGACATTGTTAATAGTTTATATAGGACATATCTGTTTTGATGCTGTTACTGTTTTTAGAATGATATATTGTTAATTTATTCTCATCACTTATTTATTTCCTTATTTCCTTTCCTCACCGGGCTATTTTTCCCTGTTGGAGCCCTTGGGCTTATAGCTTCTTGCTTTTCCAACTAGGGTTGTAGCTTGGCTAGTAATAATAATAATAACCTGCGATCTATGGAACATTGCTGCAATTGGAACCTTTGTAGTTGGTTTCAACAGACAAAATGTAAAATTTCAAAAACTGGAAAACCACATTATAGGTTTCCAACCTAATCTAGGGGCCATATCCTTACCTACTCACCTACCAAGGGAGTACATAGCCCCTAGTCAACCCTAAGACTAAGTCTCAACCCTGTGTTTGCCACCCAACTGGCTTCAATCTTGTTTCATAAATTGTAAAACTATTTTAATGTCGTATTTCAGACAAAGATAATATTTTCCCTATAAAGAAAATCTGAGCCTTTGTAGTTTATGGGGACACGCCGAGAAAAATGGACAACTAACCCAAACTTTCCCCCCTAACCTGACCTACAAGCCGTGCCCTTAACTTCCTAATGACCTAATGGGGGGGCTAATGCCCTCCTGTGGTTGGGGGGTCCCCCAACCACTGTCGCTATCATGCAAACCCCACAAACCCAACCTAGTAGTTCCCAGGTCACAACCCCTAGCCGGGGGCAAGCCCCCGAACCCCCTTCTTCAGCTGAACTTAGAAAATATAAAATAACATCATATTATAGTATATCGGATCATAGTAAAGCACATCTTCCCCATAAGGAAAAACGATTGGGCTAGTAATAAGAAAGATATCGACCTGTCCTGATAAACTACATTCACCCCAGAAAATCCATTTGACTAGTAATACGAAAATTAACGCCTGTCCCTACGAACTACATTCACCCTGCGTGCTTTGCCCCCCTCCCCATGATCCCATAACCTAACCTGACCAATGATGTATCTATGGTCAATATTTATAGGTCATTAATATCTGTGTTTACTTGTACTGCAACTGAATATGAGCATTTTGGTATACGAGCATGAAATTTCAAATAGATATATGATCATTGTTCCATTCTTCTCCTCCTCCTCTCTCGTGCCAATTATTAATTTGTGTTAATTTCTGATATCAGGGATTATAATTTGCTCTTTATGTAACATTACAAACCTTTAAGAATGAGTGTATATGCTTTTATGGACGAATGGAAAGTAGGTAGTAGGTTGGCCAAGGCACCAGCCGCCCGTTGAAATACTACCGCCAGAGAGTTATGGGGTCCTTTGACTGGCCAGACAGTACTACATTGGATCCTTCTCCTTGGTTACGGTTCTTTCTCTTTGCCTACACATACGCCGAATAGTTTGGCCTATTCTTAACAGATTCTCCTCTGTCCTCACACACCTGACAACACTGAGGTTACTAAACAATTCTTCTTCGCTCAAGGGGTTAACTACTGCACTGTATTTGTTCTGTGGCTACTTTCCTCTTGGTAAGGGTAGAAGAGATTCTTTAGCTATGGTAAGCAGCTCTTCTAGGAGAAGGACACTCGAAAATCAAACCATTGTTCTCTAGTCTTGGGTAGTGCCATAGCCTCTGTACCATGGTCTTCCACTGTCTTGGGTTAGAGTTCTCTTGCTTGAGGGTACAATCAGGCACACTATTCTATCTGATTTCTCTTCCTTTAGTTTTGTTAAAGTTTTCATAGTTTATATAGGAAATATTTATTTTAATGTTGTTACTCTTCTTAAAATATTTTATGTTTCCTTCTTTCCTTTCCTTACTGGGCTATTTTCCCTGTTGGGGCCCCTGGGCTTATAGCATTTTGCTTTTCCAACTAGGGTTGTAGCTTAGCAAATAATAATAATAATAATATCAGGTGAATTTTCTTTTATTTCTTATAGAAAAAACATTTTGGGTTTACCAGCATGGTCCTAGAACTGATTAATCTCGTATACTGAGGTACTACAATAATGACTCAACATACAAGCATTCCGAGATACGAATGCATTGAGATACGAGCATGCTTACAGATGCTACCTCTTCCCGTTTAGCTTCCTCCGGAGGCTGAGTGGAAAAGAGTGATGACCTTTTAACCCTCAGACATCATTCAGGTCTGGAAGACCTTGTTGCTTCCCCCTAGCAAAACAGCGACACCTTCTCCCTATTGGGAGTCTCTCTCTTGATGCATTGTGTCAATTTATTCTCATCATTTATTTATTTCCTTATTTCCTTTCTTCACTGGGCTATTTTTCCCTGTTGGAGCCCTTGGGCTTATAGCATCTTGCTTTTCCAACTAGAGTTGTAGCTTGGCTAGTAATAATAATAATAATAATAATAATAATTGTGGCCTTCCTTGGGGCATTTGAGTTCCCTTATGAAAGAATAGCTGTTGGAGATTTTGAAGCTTCGGGCACAGCAGGAGTGCGCAGCTTCCATGTAGGGGTCAATCTTGACCTTCCCCACAGAGCCGCTGGAGGGATGTCCCTTCCTGCTGGGTGTTGCTTCCGTTGAATCTCCGCAGACTTTGTAAGTGTTCTAGCCGCCTCCTCATCGAAGCCTCAAGATCGTACAGATTTGAAGTCTCTTCTGAAGAACTGTGCGTTGAAGATTGTCCATGACCCACTTCTACAGAAGTGGATTCAGGAATGAAGTAGCGGTTCTGTCACTATCACAGGATTGGGATGCTCCTCCATGGTCTCAACCTCCTGTGGGATACAGGTTGAACTTGGAGCTGGAAGAATCCTTGAATTCGGACTTGGACAATTCTGATGGTTTATTGCCTCCGCCGGCTAGCCCTAAAGCTCTTGCCACCGAGCAAGGAGAGTAGGAATATTCCTTCATAGAGGTTTAGGCTTGCCTAAGATAAATAATGGACTCGCCGAACCGACATACTCCCCACTCATGGGGAGAGAGACAGTTTTGGACATGCTCAGCCATGCCCCACTACTTGTTAAGACCAGGCTAGAGTTGCCCTTGTCTAAGATTGTGTCAAGATTCATTAAAAAGGTCATATCCCAGATATAGAATAGAAAGGACTCTCTTGGGGCGAGAAATTCATCTCTTACTTCTTCCACCTTTCGTTAGTCAGGATGCCAGAGAACTTTAAATCATTCATTCATTCATTCCACCTTTCGTTAGGTAGAGGAAGTACTACAACGTACTCAATGATGACCCATCACCCTTTGTTTTTAGACTCGACAGTGACACAGGATATGTAGGTTGACAGGGTAGTGGCTCGCCAGGTGACTTTTTTTGGCTGCAGACGCTGTGAACAGAGAGAGGATTGTAAAGGCAACTTTGCACGCCTGTCAGACCCAGATGAGTGGAAGATGTTTAAGAACATTTTGCTTTCTGGTGTTAGAGTTGTAGAGTTTCTGGCACACAACATGGTGCCAACCAGTGGGATAACTGGACCTTGAAAAGGCATGATGCTGTCATTTCAAGATTCCAGAGGCAGGTGGTGAAGAGAGAGGCTCTTAGCCTTTGCAACTTGTCAATAGCTGGTTCTCCCTTGTTTAACTCGAAGACATCAACACAGTGGTTGAGCAATGGAGGAAGGTGAGTCGAGAATCCATTCTCCATACAGCAGTAACTGCTCGTCCTTAGCGCTATCTGTACTAAAATCTTCACCCGTGTGTAGACAGGCTCACAAAAAGACGAGCGAAGCTTGTAGGCAATCCAGTGCCAATAGGTTTTCGAACCCAAAGCAGTCTTTTCTTGGTAAGAAGGCTCGTTGAAGTGGAGGGAAGTTTGGCAAGCGTGGTATTCCTCTTTCCCTACCATTGGTGGCGGGATGCCGTAGATGCAGGTGACAAAGATGGGAGTTCCATGGGCCGATCCTTGGATGGTCAAGATCCTGCGAGCAGGGTACTGTTCACCAGCTCTCACCCTCCTCTGACACATCATCCAGTGATGTCATCTTTGTTCGTGAAGGGATCAGCGAATGATCTCACCCTTCAGATGGAAGTCCATACCATGCTAGTTAATGTATTGTAACAACAAAATACTGTTGTTCCTATTTAATATAGCCTTCACTGATACTGTATTGTAATATATGTACTGTACATTACTCTCACTACAGTACAGCTTAATTAGCTAAGTTAACCTTCGTAAGTGTTCGCTGTTTTTGGCAGGTTGACTTGTGCCGTTGAAACTCACTTATGTCTGCATTACTGTACTACTGTAAAGCATTGTACATTACATTAGTTAATATAGTACTGTAATAAATTTGCAATATTATGAAGTGAACAGACACACAATATAAATAAAAAGGAAAAGTATTAGTACAGCACCACTAACCATTTATGTATGAAGTTCTACAGAGTAAGTCTGAGGCAAGATGCAACTCTTTGAGCCATCGACTGTTTATGCGCATGGGGTAGTATAACATACGTATCACACTTTATACAGTACTAAAATCACTATAAGCACACAGGATACGTACAGGTTTTTTTTTTTTTTACATCACAACCTGGTTCTGCGCCAAAAGGATGGAAGTTGGAGAAACCATAAATGCATGATTCTTTATTTAATACTAATAAGTTATACAGTTCTCAGTACTGCGAATGACTGAATCCCTTAACTATCAAGAACTGTCCGTATAACCGATGATTCCGATTAGGTATTATTGCATCCTGTGAGAAGCTCTGAAATGCTATTTTAAGTGAACGAGTACCTCTAGACTTCAGCAGCAACATCTCTTGTGAGCACCGGTAGATCAGTGAAGAAGATATCCTAGAAAAATTATCTTATTCTGGCCAAGAGAGGTGATCTCTCGGACACCCACATCATCTTACATGGAAGAGGTATTACAGTAGTAAGTCTAGCTTTTAAGATGTATTTTTATGTGATGTAGGCTCCTCAGGCAGGTGTTGGAAGCATCAGACAATGCTGATTGCTCTCTACTTGCGGGATGTAATTCACAGGTTCCTAGATGCTTTCTCCTCAGGACCTTTTGTTGCTGTTCAAAGGCTGCTATAGCTGCCTCGGCTCTTATCACAGGACCACTAATTGTGGATCGAGGGCTGAGGTTACGAGTAAGACTAGGATGAATGTGAAGAATGACTGGCTTTTTCTTTTACTTTCAATCGCTACCTCTCTTGGAGTTCAACTTCGAAAGACCTCGCCAGCTGGACTTGATCCGATAGTTGGGTAAGCCAACTTATCGCATAGCTGTTTTGTTCTCAAGCACAGAAGAGTCTCTTTTTCCCCACAATCTTGAAATAGACGTCAAGTTGTAGTTTCAGCTAACTCTTCTCTTACTAGGTCTACGACACAGAGGATTCCGGCTTGAGAACAACCCTTAAAAGCCAGGGCCATGAAACTTGATGGTTCTCCATCTGGGATTCACGAGGTGTAAGGAACATTTACTCTTTTAGCATCCAAGATGCTCGATTTTTGTGTTCACGTGTTAAGTTTCCAGCTAGTGGGAAAAGGGACTTCCTTCCACACAAGAATGAGTCTCCTATAGTAAAGGGCAAACTTGAGTCCTTTACTTAACTTTTTTGTCATCAATAGCCCCCGAGAAAGTCCAAGACTTCTATCTAATTGAAGTTGTCAGTGAAACAGTGGGAGCTGGTTGCTACCGATATGTAATTATCTGTTGGGTGTTTACATCTCGTTATGATATTAACTGCCATGTTCTAGCTTTGCTGTTATCTAGTCTCCTATAGTAAATGACTTAGGTTTGTATAGATAGGAAAAATACTAATTTCTTAAAACAATTTGTTATATGAAAATATTTAGTACTGCATTGTATGACTGATCATGTATTAAACAGAAAATATTACATACATTTTAGTTCAGAATCAAGAGACTTTCAGTTCATTCAAGCAGTATTTATATTCAATTTTGATGTCCCTTTTTAGGCAACTTAGAAAGTCCTTTGTAATTTACTTTGTTAATTTTTAAGCCCCAAAAGGGCTATTTTTAATAAGAAATTATTAGAATATGAAAAATATAAAACTTGTCTGCCCTTAGAAACCTGTGATATAAAGAGGCGTCCACAATATAGATTTACATACAATACATTGAAATTCTGTGATCCACTGAGGGAGTGGTGGGTGAACCTTTATAAGGCAATGAGTTACTGTATTGTATATTTTGTAAATTTCAAATGACAGTGAATAAAAGTTGATTCTTCATTACAGGAAATTTTATGTCTCTAAGTACCATGGATTACCATTTAGCTTTGTTAATTACATGAATTGAGAGAGTTTGATATTCAAAGCAGTTGCAAAGACTTTTTGTATAATTAAGGCTGGGAGGAACGTAGAGAGGAGAGGTCCCCCCTTTTTTGTTTCATTTGTTTGATGTCGGCTACCCCCCAAAATTTGGGAGGTGCCTTGGTATATGTATGTATGTATGTATGTATAATGTATCTTTCTATTCACCATAGGTTGAGGAACATTGACATTGTTTATTTCGTAAACAGCAACAACACAAGCATGATGAGTGGGGACGAAGTCATGAAGGACATGAAGGAACGGGCTAAGAGGCGAAGACAGCTCTTAGCAATGCAGGTCAGTATCCTTTTACGTGGAGCAAGCTGTTCACTACTTAACCCTTTTACCCCCAGGCTCTTTGGAAATTTCCAACCCTTAACCCCCAGGGGGTTATTTTTTTCCCAGCACATTTTGCAGTATATTTTTTTTAAATTGCTCTAAAAGCCTTAATTTTTGTCATAGAGAGGTCAGGTTGGCCTCATTCTCTTGGAAAATGCCTGAATTTTCTCAAAAAATTATCAAAAATATGAAAAAAAAATTTATAGCATTATTTTGCAAGGACGTACCGGTATTGTACGTCCATGGGGGTAAAGGGATGGCTTTTGTGAAACGTACCAGTACGTCCTTTGGGGGTAAAAGGGTTAAAATAGAGTCCATTAATTTAACGTATATGTGATGATTTAACCGTAAATGAGCAATACGTGATATGAAATCTTGAATACTATGAACGAACAAGATAGAACGAAAGTGGAGGTCTTGTAGAGAATAGGGTTCCCTTGCTGTATGGGACCGGAAAAGCAGCCGTCAAAGTAAAGTAAGTAAGTAAGTAAGTACAACTCGGGAATTCCAGACGTGTAGCAATGTAGGTCAGTATTATTTTACATGGAGCAAGCTGTTCACTACTTAAAATAGAGTCCATTAACCCTGGATAGGTACGCTCCTCGGACACCCCTCTAAGGGTATACTCAGTCGCGTGCGACCCCGACGCAAAAAAAAATTCTTGAAAAATCTGTTTTTGCAGTAACCTCCTTTTTTTTTTGCCAAAAAAAAGTTTAATGAATGCTTAAAACTACTGTAAAGATAAATACTACTCATCTGCAGAAAAACTATTTATTATAAATTTTTCAATATTAATCTTACCCGATAATCATGTAGCTGTCAACTCTGTTGCCCGACAGAAATCTACGGTCGGGATACGCCAGCGATCGCTATTCAGGTGGGGGTGTACACAACAGCGCCATCTGTGGTCAGGTACTCTAGTACTTCTTGTCAACACCACCTCAATTTTTCCTCTGTCGTGCCTCCGGCTAGACCTACATGGATACGCTGTTGATTCTGGAGTTATTGCTCACGATTTGGTGATGTATTTGCTCTAGAGTTTAGCCTTCGCTATTCAGGAAGCTATATCATTAGCTTAGCAAGTTTTTGGAATTAATTTGATTTAATTTTTGATTTAATTTTGGTACGAAGAGAGTATGAACTCTCTTTCACTTTTAAATGGCCGACCCTTCCCTTAGACGGAAGTGTTGGTGTCGAAGAGAGTATAGACTCTCTTAATTTTGCTTAACAAAGTTATAGAATTATTTTATATCTCTCCGCCTTTTATAGGCCTCTTTGATTAACTTCCTTTTATTATAAACTTATTTAAATTAATTTTTATATTTGTTTATATTCGACCTTTCCTAATAGTAGGCGGTCTTTTCTTGGTACCGAAGTTAATTAACTTTGAGCCCGTCATTTCGTTTTTACCTGTTAACATATTATGCTATTTTAATGTTTTTGAAAGAATTTCTTTGATAGTCTTGTACTGTTTTCAAAGTTGAACTAACGTTTTGTTTTGTCTCTGCAGTTGTTGACGTTCAGAACGTTCAACTTGCGCTCTATCGTTACGATAGAGAGAGAGTCTATCACGGTGTCACGTTGCAGTAAGAGTAAACCGATTCTAGCGTTTTGTTCATTCTTTCTTAGCTTAAATGGTTCTATTCTAATAAGGAACTTTTTATTTGGGAAACCTTTCAGTTTTTTTTTTTTTTTCCTTTAACAATAATATGTTTTAACGATATATATAATTGGGCTCTTCTCTCAGATGCTAAGTCAAGAGAGAGAGAGAAAGAGATAGAGACGGAGGGAGAGAGAGGAGGATAAACGTTTCGTTCAAGCGGGTAACGTTGTTATCGTTTTTGTTCTTCTCCCTAGTCTCTTTAGGGGAAGAAGGTAAACGTTTCTAGAGTTTTATTCTTGTTCTCAGACTTTATGCGGTGAGAGATTTTAAACGTAGTTTATTTGATCTAGTGTTTAATCTCTTTTCCAGCCACTGAATTATTTATCTTTCATTATGTTTTTCTGTTACATTGTAATACTGTTTTCGCAATTACTAACTTTTAATGAAGGATAGAATTGCGTGTTTCAGGTACAAACCACTTAAAGTTTCGAGTTCAGTGAAATAAGTGCAAACAGAAAATCAAAAGTGATAAAGTGATAAGCGCAAAGTTTACAGTGTTGCGTTCGAGGGTTCGTCTGTTCGTGCCAGTTGTTCGCCTAGTCTGGGACCTCTTACAAGCTCCCAAGCCCAGGGGAGAAGTAATGTCGAAGGACTTATGGGTTCAGCAGGCCTTGATCGACGAACAGACGTTTCCCTCCGTGGTTTCGGGTGTAACCTACTCACGTAGCCGCCGTGATCACCCCACCCACACAAAGACGAGAGAGCCCATTTATTCCTCGTCTGCGGAAGAGGTTTCTCGCAGAAACCATGGACCAATCTTGCAGCTTTTAAGTGCAAGTCGGTCCCTTCCGCGCAAGTCCAACTCCTAGGTGGTGCTATTAGCACTGAGTCAGTTCGGACTTGCTGCAGTACGACAACTGCACACCTCCCAGAGAGGCAAGGTGGTATCGCAACAGACAGTAACTCCGTCTGTTGCCGCACCAGCTGTTTTAGACCCTCAGTTTCAACGGACAGTAGCTCCGTTTGTTGTTGTCTTTCTTAAACTCTAGTGGTCTTTGCTGCTGACAATGCAGTCTCAGCTTGCGGTGTTGATGCAGGAGTTTCAGGCAGAGAAGGTTAACACACCTCCTCCTGCGAGCGCTCCTCCACCTCTACGCAGTCCAGCCTGCCAGACGTATGTTGTTGAGGTTCCTCAAGCTACCTCCATGCGTGAGCTGCCGCTTTGGGAGTTGCCAGATACCAGCTCTGTGCAGCAACCTCCACTTTCCTTGAGGCAGGAGCCTCTTGCCACGCGGCAACCTCCTCAACACTTGAGGCAGGAGCCTTTTGCTTTGCAGCAACCTCCTCTACCCTTGAGGTAGGAGCCTAATGCGTTGCGACTACCTCCTCCATCCTCGAGGCAGCTACCTCTTGCGGTGCGACAACCTCCACCATCCTCGAGGCAGCAACCTCAACTCCACCTCTGCGCAGTCCACCCTGCCAGACGTATGAAGTTGAGGTTCCTCAACCTACCTCCACGCGTGAGCTGCCGCATTGGGAGTTGCCAGATACCAGCGCTATGCACCAACCTCTCGCGTTGCGGCAACCTCCACCATCCTTGAGGCAGCAACCTCAACTCTTGCGCAGTGGCGATTCTAGGACTCTGAAAGTGGGGGGGCCACTTCAGGGCCAATATAATTTTTGGGGGGGCATTTATTGTTGGTGGCTAGGTGGCACTCTGAAGACAATATTATGTCATTAATGAAATAACAAATGACAATAATAACACCTCATTACTTTCATAACTTGCATTTGTTAAACATATACATGTATGCCTACACAAACATTATGATAATGGAGGTTATTCGTATTACTTAAAAAAAAAAAAAAAAAAATATATTATTTCTTGCAATATATTTTTAACAAAATCGCAAAAATATGGCAAAAATATCTTCAAAACAAAAATGAATCATGAGTTATGAATGTAATGTAAATTTTATGTTGATATTAAAACCCCATGCAAGCATGCATGAAGTAATGCAGTGTTGCCAACAGGGCGAGTTTCCCTTTCCTGAGGTGAAGTACCTCAACGCATGCGGCATAAGCCTCATCCCTTGCAGCTGGAGCCTCATCCCATGCAGCATGAGTCTCATACCATGCAGCATGAGCCTCATCCCATGCAGCATGAGCCTCATCCCATGCAGCATAAGCCGCACGCCATGCAACATGCTCTGCTTACCTTACAGCATGCTCTACATACAGCATGCTCTACATACAGCATGCTCTGCATACAGCATGCTCTGCATACAGCATGCTCTGCATACCTTACCGCATGCTTCTCAGTCACACATCTTTGGTTGTTGCCAACTCACTAGACTGTCAAGCAGTTTCATAACGTTGCCTTCTAGTCTGCTGCTTTTGCACCAGTGAAACCCTCACTGAGAGAACTTAGCTTTTCTCGGATATGGTTCCTGTAGATGAGAAAGTGCTATTCTCCCTCCTTCTGATTTTCCCTTGAGGACTCTGTCATTTGGAGAGGAGCCTTTAGCTGCTTAGCCTCCTATGGACTTTTATTTAAGCATAGCATGCTTCCAGGGAGGGTAATGGTTCCACTTCAGTCGCTAACCCCGTCTGTTACCACACCTGCTCCCATAGACCTTGAGCTGTGTTGCAAGACATGCAGTCCAAGCTTAGTCCTTGTTAGAGGATTTTTTGTTTACGGAGTCAGTGTGTCACTGGGAAGACGTTCAACAACCAGCAGAAGTGACTTGTTGTGACGCAGTGCGGCAACCTCAGCAACCCGATAAGGAGTTGTCTGTACGACCCAGACAGTCTAGACAGCTTCGGGTTGTCACTGTACTTCCTCGCTTCCCCATGGTTGACAGTTCACAGACTGTGCAGCAGTACCATGATCTTGTGTCCGGCTCCGTCAGACGACTAGCTTTTAAGAGCTCCCACAAGTCGTCGCTGTCTGGAGATTCTCAGATGGACTATGGATCTGACCAAGGAACTGGGCCTCCTGGTCAATTTTGAGGAGTCCCAGCTCGTCCCATCCCAGACCATTGTCTACCTGGGTATGGATCTTCAGAGTCGAGCTTTTCGGGCTTTTCCGTCGGCCCCAAAGATATACTAAGCCCTAGATTGCATCCAGAGCATGCTGAGAAGGAACCGATGCTCAGTCAGGTAGTGGATGAGTCTAACAGGGACACTTTCATCGCTGGCCCTGTTCATCGAGTTAGGGAGACCCCACCTCCCCCCCTTCAGTATCATCTAGCGGCTCACTGGATAAAGGACATGACGCTAGAGACGATCTCAGTTCCTGTTTCCGAAGAGAGGAAGTCTACTCTCACGTGGTGAAAGAACAGCTTTCTTCTCAAGGAAATCTACCTTTGGCTGTTCAGAAACCCGACCGCCGTCTCTTCTCTGACGCATCACACACGGGCTGGGGTGCGACTTTGGACGGACAGGAATGCTCGGGCACATGGAATCAGGAGCTAAGGACACTTCACATCTATTGCAAGGAGCTGTTGGCGGTTCATCTGGCCTTGATAAACTTCAAGTCCCTCCAGCTTAACAAGGTGGTGGAGGTGGACTCTGACAACACCACAGCCTTGGTTTACATCTCCAAGCAGGGAGGGACTCATTCGTGGAAGTTGTTCTAGATCGCAAGGGACCTCCTCATCTGGTTAAAAGATCGAAAGCTCACGCTGGTAACGAGGTTCATTCAGGGCGATATGAATGTCATGGCAGATCGCCTTAGCCGGAAGGGTCAGGTCATCCCCACAGAGTGGACCCTTCACAAGAATGTTGGCAGCAGACTTTGGGCCCTGTGGGGTCAGCCAACCATAGATCTGTTCGCTACCTCGATAACCTAAAGGCTCCCGTTGTATTGTTCTCCGATTCCAGACCCAGCAGCAGTTCACGTGGATGCTTTTCTGCTGGATTGGTCCCATCTCGACCTGTATGCATTCCCGCCGTTCAAGATTGTCAACAGGGTACTTCAGAAGTTCGCCTCTCGCAAAGGGACACGGCTGACGTTGGTTGGCTCCGCTCTGGCCCGCGAGAGAATGGTTCATAGAGGTACTGCAATGGCTGGTCGACATTCCCAGGACTCTTCCTCTGGGAGTGGACCTTCTACGTCTACCTCACGTAAAGAAGGTACATCCAAACCTCCACGCTCTTCGTCTGACTGCCTTCAGACTTTCGAAAGACTCTCAAGAGCTAGGGGCTTTTCGAAGGAGGCAGCCAGAGCGATTGCCAGAGCAAGGAGGACATCCACTCTCAGAGTCTATCAGTCTAAAGGGGAAGTCTTCCGAAGCTGGTACAAGGCCAATGCAGTTTCCTCATCCAGTACCACTGTAACCCAGATTGCTGACTTCCTGTTACATCTAAGGAACGTAAGATCCCTTTCAGCTCCTACGATTAAGGGTTACAGAAGTATGTTGGCAGCGGTTTTCCGCCACAGAGGCTTGGATCTTTCCACCAACTAAGATCTACAGGACCCCCTTAGGTCTTTTAAGACCTCAAAGGAACGTCGGTTGTCCACTCCAGGCTGGAATCTAGACGTGGTCCTAAGGTTCCTTATGTCATCAAGATTTAAACCTCTCCAATCAGCCTCTTTTAAGGACCTCACATTAAAAACTCTTTTCCTCGTGTGCTTGACAACAGCTAAAAGAGTAAGTGAGATCCACGCCTTCAGCAGGAACATAGTTTTCACATCTGAAACGGCTACATGTTCCTTGCAGCTCGGTTTTTTGCTAAAACGAGCTTCCTTCACGTCCTTGGCCTAAGTCGTTCGAGATCCCAAGCCTGTCCAACTTGGTGGGGGACGAACTGGAGAGAGTACTTTGCCCAGTTAGAGCTCTTAGGTACTATCTAAAAAGGTCATAACCTTTACGAGGACAATCAGAAGCCTTATGGTGTGCTATCAAGAAGCCTTCTCTTCCAAGGTCTAAGAACTCAGTTTCTTACCTATTCAGGCTCCTGATTAGGGAAGCACATTCTCATCTGAAGGAAGAAGACCTTGCTTTGCTGAAGGTAAGGACACATGAAGTGAGAGCTGTGGCTACTTCAGTGGCCCTCAAACAGAACCGTTCTCTGCAGAGTGTTATGGATGCAACCTATTGGAGAAGCAAGTCAGTGTTCGCATCATTCTATCTCAAAGATGTCCAGTCTCTTTACGAGAACTGCTACACCCTGGGACCATTCGTAGCAACGAATGCAGTAGTAGGCGGGGGCTCAGCCACTACATTCCCATAATCCCATAACCTTTTTAACCTTTCTCTTGAATACTTTTTATGGGTTGTACGGTCGGCTAAGAAGCCTTCCACATCCTTGTTGATTTGGCGGGTGGTCAATTCTTTCTTGAGAAGCGCCGAGGTTAAAGGTTGTGATGAGGTCCTTTAGTATGGGTTGCAGCCCTTTATACTTCAGCACCTAAGAGTCGTTCAGCATCCTAAGAGGACCGCTACGCTCAGTAAGGAAGACGTACTTAATAAAGGCAGAGTAATAGTTCAAGTCGTCTTCCTTACCAGGTACTTATTTATTTTATGTTATTTTTGAATAACTAATAAAATAAAATACGGGATACTTAGCTTCTTGATTAACATGTACACTGGTTTTCACCCACCACCCTGGGTGTGAATCAGCTACATGATTATCGGGTAAGATTAATATTGAAAAATGTTATTTTCATTAGTAAAATAAATTTTTGAATATACTTACCCGATAATCATGATTTAATTGACCCACCCTTCCTCCCCATAGAGAACCAGTGGACCGAGGAAAAAATTGAGGTGGTGTTGACAAGAAGTACTAGAGTACCTGACCACAGATGGCGCTGTTGTGTACACCCCCACCTGAATAGCGATCGCTGGCGTATCCCGACCGTAGATTTCTGTCGGGCAACAGAGTTGACAGCTACATGATTATCGGGTAAGTATATTCAAAAATTTATTTTACTAATGAAAATAACATATTTTAAAAAATTAAGTAGAAAAATAAAAAGACCTTACATAAAAATTCATAAAAAAAAAAAAATTTATACATATATACACAAATCCTTTTAGGAATTGATTCTTGAATGTTTAGGACACATCTTGATGTATTTTGGATGAAGTCGGACCCATGGAGGTGAAGATCTGAAATGAGAAAAAAAGGGTAACTTTTTTTGGCCAAAAAAATTTGTCCAAATTTCATGAATTTTTTTGGGTACCCAAATGAAATAGGAAGTGGCTAATTTTTTTAATGAATAAACATATGTTATCCTAAAAAAGAAATATGTAAAAAAATCTTCATTATTTTGTAAATTACATTTATATCAGGGGCCATATCTAAAGGTCATTTTTTGAGTACTTAGAAATTTCGTAAAAAAATACATATATTTAATATATAATATGATATTTATGCAGGTAAAAATATACCAAAATATCACAAATTCTATAGGGAACAAGAATATATATAGATAGGGCAACTTACGCTTCGGATATGTCCACAAAATGGCCGTCAACCAAACTGACTCAGACTCCCTAATCTGCCACCTGAAATGTAGGAAGGGTATGTCAATTTCAAGGTGTTATTTACTAATCTAATTATTCTTGGATATGCATAAAAATTGTATGGTGGATTGCTGGATGATTGTCGATTATTTTACGACTATAAAATTAGAATTCTGACCCAAAAAAAAATTTTTGAAGGGAAATAAAATCGAAAAAAAAAAAATGTAAAACAATATAATATTTTAGCTAAAGAAATTTAACCCTTTTACCCCCAGGCTTTTTGGAAATTTCCAACCCTTAACCCCCAAGGGGTTACTTTTTTCCCAGCACATTTTGCTGTATATTTCTTTCAAATTGCTCTAACAGCCTTAATTTTTGTCATAGAGAGGTCAGGTTGGTCTCATTCTCTTGGAAAATGTCTGAATTTTCTCAAAAAATTATCAAAAATATGAAAAAAATAATTTTTATAGCATTTTTTTGCAAGGACGTACCGGTACGTCCATGGGGGTAAAGGGATGGCTTTTGTGAAACGTACCAGTACGTCCTTTGGGGGTAAAAGGGTTAATGATATTCAATCAAAAAAGAAGTAAACAAAATTTTCCGACAAATAAACATCTAAATGAATCATTACTCTGTGATAGTTCCTTAGTACGTAGTAATTTTGAAAGAAATGAGAAAAAACGAAAAAGTGGCAATCGCAGGAAAATCGAACACATACCTATATATACGCCATATCTGGCTAAAAATAAAGATAGGCATGGGTAACCAGATCATCTAGAAACACTTTCCAACACTATAAAAATATAAGTTTTGCGACACTACTTGCCAATTCCTTACGGTAACATGACTAAGCAAAAAAATGCAAAACAAATAAAAAGGGGCACTCGCGGAAAAATGGCCAACATTCTAATATACGGCATTTCAGAAAAAAAAAAAATTCAGCCACGTGCTAGGCAAACCATCAAGGCACATTTTCCGACAAATAAACATCTAAATGAATCATTACTCTGTGATAGTTCCTTAGTACGTAGTAATTTTGAAAGAAATGGGAAAAAACGAAAAAATGGCAATCACAGGAAAATCGAACACATACCTATATGTACGCCATATCTGGCTAAAAGAAAAGATAGGCATGGGTAGCCTGATCATCTAGAAACACTTTCCAACACTATAAAAATACAAGTTTTGCGACACTACTTGCCAATTCCTTACGGTAACATGACTAAGCAAAAAAATGCAAAACAAATAAAAAGGGGCACTCGCGGAAAAATGGCCAACATTCTAATATACGGCATTTCAGAAAAAAAAAATTTCAGCCATATGCTAGGCAAACCATCAAGGCACATTTTCCGACAAATAAACATCTAAATGAATCATTACTCTGTGATAGTTCCTTAGTACGTAGTAATTTTGAAAGAAATGGGAAAAAACGAAAAAATGGCAATCACAGGAAAATCGAACACATACCTATATATACGCCATATCTGGCTAAAAAAAAAGATAGGCATGGGTAACCAGATCATCTAGAAACACTTTCCAACACTATAAAAATATAATTGTTCCGTAACCGAAATACGAACCACGCTATTTACACAGGGTTTACCTTTTAGCGCAGCTGAAATGGCGAGCCATTAGAATTTAACGAGGGTGTATTACCCCCGCGCTAGTTAGCGGGGGGGTAGGGGAGTGGTAGCTAGCTACCCCTCCCCTCCCTTACACACAGATGAATGCTCACTTTCACTTTTGGCTCGGACTGTGACAGACGTCTCTGTCTTGGTCCTCTCTTGGCAGCCATTGTTTGTTTTGTCTTTACTTAATCGCTTACTTTTCATTTACTCAATATATATGTAAACATGTTTTCATGTTTGTATACATATTTGAGAATAGAAATCAGTAAGTTTCCTTTTCAGATTTGTGTGTGTAGTGTACTTATCTACGTGGTGGCCTCGGCAGTTGGCCGCCACGGCGTTATGGGTGGCGATCGAGTTTGACTTATGTCTTTCTCTCTCTCTCTCTCTCTCTTGAGGTCGTTCACCCTTTTACTACGTGTTACTACGCCCTTGTAGCTTCCTTTCCGTGTGGGGGGGTTGCTACGCCGTACGTTTGTCTCAATTAGTTTATGAATCTAATTGTATTTGTTGATTTTTCAGCTTTGTAGAACGATTCCTTTCGGGGTTTTCGTTCTTTCTTTAGTGTTCATTCATTTTTAAATTACATAATTACATAGTTACATAATTATAATTGTTATAATTCTGTTTTGGTTACAGCTCTCCTTCCGTGAGTGTAAGTGGTTGTGAGGGCACGTGCCTGTTGTGTAATTCTTGTTTCCTTTCCCTCGGGATTCCTCTCAGCCCTGATCAAGTTTGTCGAACAAACTTCGGCCAGCGTAGACCAGCAGAATCGATCAGACTGGTAACGAGGCGACAGGACTCCTTAAACCCTGGATCGGAAGGACGGGTACTTTCAGTTTCCATTCCATCCATCTTCCAGGGTGCTCGTCGAATTCAGCCTAGACTGCAAGTATTCCTGCTTATGATGCAGTGTGGCTATCCCGCCGTGGCATAGCAGGTTTGTTTCCCCAGAGAACTCTCCCTGCCTTCCTCTTGGCCGCTCAGGTGCAGGCTTCCGCCTTCTCTGCTGTTTGGAGGGCTGGTCAACTCCGGTAGGCTCGGGTTCGACCTTCTTCAGTGTGGGCTCATGGTACAGTATTTTGCTTGGAGCCTTCTCTTCCTCTGCCTCAACATCTGGAGTATCTGGCCATGATATTGAGTCAACGGCCTTACCACGTTGGAAACCCCGCTTCTCGTCCGTCCAGCGAGGTTAAGCAACGTCGGTACTTGGATGGGTGACCACCTGGGGACGCCAGATTCTGTTACCACATCCTCCGAGCCTTCCTTTCGGTTGACTGTGGCAAGACTGAGGAGAGTCGCAGTACCTGTTCTCAGTCAAGCAGAGCTTTCAGCCCTACCTTGGAACGTTTCCTAGTTCTCCTTTCCTCATTGACCCGTCTATAGTCCGAACGGTCGCCTCAGGATAAGTTCCATGTGGGGCGATCCAAGTTACGGTGGCTTCAGGCAATGTTTAACCGGACTTCCTGGCCCCTATGGGACCAGCGGAACTATTAGACCTGCAATGGGTGTTGACCTATGGAGCCTCTTGATGGTAGTGGATATTCTCGTCCTTTCCCCACATTCTTGATGCTGTTCTCAGACTCGTCAAAGGAAAGGGGGGGGCATGTTCCGGTCCAGGCCTATGGTCGAGACCTGAAGGATACCTCTCCATCATTCAGGCAGGCTTAGGGGCCGTAGTCTGGCCCCTCTACAGATCCTACAGCTCCTGCCGAGTCGCCCCGTGCGCGTCGACTTCATGATTCTGGCGTATTCTAACCAGCAGGGGACGCATTTTCACACTTTCACATCTTGCAGTAGAGATACCGGGATGATTGAGATTCTCTCAATACCACCATCGGCTCTCATTCCAGGCAGGGGAATGTTCTCTCAGACTATCCGAGCAGAGCCTCGTAGAGAGAGTGTACCTGGGGGTCTTTGACCTTGGGTAACCAGCAAGTACTGGTCTGGGGGACCTGATCGCGACAGCTTGGAACCTCAAGCTTCCGCTATTCTTCCCCCCAGTCTCAGACCCCGAGACTCTGGCAAGATGCATTCCGGTGATGGTGGGACAACTTCGACGCCTGCGTCTTCCCTCCTTTTTGTCTGTGGACAATGGGTCTCAATAAGACCAGGTTGTCTGTCAACCTTTCAATGGGAGAGCTCCACTGGGACTATGCGCAGAACGGTTTCGGGACCCTCTGCTTCCCCTGACGGAACTCCCGGGAGAGCTTCTCCCACGGCGCAGACTACTCAAGCAACCACACTGCGACATCTCTCCCGAACCGGGGCGTCGCTTCGGCTTCATGCCTGGAGACACTACGCCTCCTCCTCAAGAAGAGACAACCCGCTACAGTCGCGGTACGGAGGTCGCGTCATCTGCGATAGTCATCCACAGGGGTCTCCCAGGCAAAGTGAAGAGTCTAAGGTGGTTGGTGCCGTGGGAGATATACCTCTTCCCTTGAGGCCTCTTCTCCAGCAATAACGGTCTTATTGCCTTTCGGCGGGAGGAAACTCCTTTCCGCTCTCGGCAATGAAGCCTGTCGTTCAGCCTTTCCCTGACCTTCAGGCTTGAAGGAATAACTTTTTCCTGCCCGCTGGATCTATCCTCGCTCATGCGAAGCTACGATCGTCCCTGCCCTAGTCGGAGGAAGACCTCCAACTTGGAGCATGGCTCAGACTTTTAGTCCTTTAAGAGATCTTCTCAAGACCCTTTACGACAGGCCTCGGATTGTATTCCGCCTTGGGTCTCCTGCTCACTCTGGCCACGGCCAGTGTGTAAGCAATCTTCTTGGTCTCTTACAACTCCCCCCTTTCTAAGGAAGAGGGGAAGGCAACATTCAGGCTCGCTCCTGAGTTGTTGGCTAGACTCAGAATCTGGGGGTCCCGGCCCTTCGGTCCGATTCATTCAAGATTTCGAGTCTCCATTCTGTATCTGATGTCCCAAGACCTTCTCTTTCTTGCCAGTAAAGGAATCGAGAGGTTAGCGCTGGGAACAGCTGCAGTTTGTCCTCAGTTGCAGCCGATTTGGGAGCACAAGGAGGACATGGGGGAGAGTCACCAGTATACCTCTTCAGCCCGGACTCAGGGACATTCATCTCGACCTGTCTCCAGACCCTCCCCCGTCACGTCGCCCTACAGCACGATGTTGGATACATCGCAACGTCCCTCGCCTTCGAGTAATACTACTCTGTGACGCAGGTGCTACAAGCTGGAGTCTGGAAGCGTCTAATGACCTTCGCAGCCCGCTTCCTGCAGGGCGTGACCCACAGGAGTCTCGATACGTTTTCTATCGCTCTGTGGTGGCTACACAACAGCTGGTCTAACCTCAGGCTCCTTTTTGGACAGGTAGCAGAAGGTTGAGGGCATTGTTATCAGGTTTTAGTCTGCATGATGAAAGAAGTATGTCTGGCCCTTACTTCTTTCTTCATCATCCCCTCTACGGGGAAGCAGCATCCTGGTCTCTGCATAGCTGACCTCGAACCTCTGCAGGTAAACCATGCTTCCTTGTGTTCCGAGTATTGAGTCAATACTGTCGCGTCCCCCATACCCTGACGAGGTGGTATTGGGAACGTCCTAACCCAGAGTTCCTTCTGGAATTCCAGGTCAACTGCCTAGGACGGGTCACACTTCTTCCTTCACACACAAGCTTACGTAGGCCACATGGGAGGTGCAGGGACTCCTTTTCTCGAGTGCGACTCACTCGGATTCTGAGTCCCCGGGTAAAGCCAAAGCCAGTATGGCTGGGGACTTTCCACCCTTCCTAAGGGGTAAGTCACCCTGTGTAAATAGCGTGGTTTGTATTTCGGTTACGGAACAAATGACAAATTCGAAGATAATTTGTATTTTTCCTAACCATACAAACCTTAGCTATTTACACACATTTGCCCGCCAGCCCTGTCCCCCAAGACAAGTCCTACCTCTAAGTGAAAGTGAGCATTCATCTGTGTGTGAGGGAGGGGAGGGGTAGCTAGCTACCACTCCCCTACCCCCCGCTAACTAGCGCGGGGGTAATACACCCTCGTTAAATTCTAATGGCTCGCCATTTCAGCTGCGCTAAAAGGTAAACCCTGTGTAAATAGCTAAGGTTTGTATGGTTAGGAAAAATACAAATTATCTTCGAATTTGTCATGTTTTGCGACACTACTTGCCAATTCCTTACGGTAACATGACTAAGCAAAAAAAATGCAAAACAAATAAAAAGGGGCACTCGCGGAAAAATGGCCAACATTCTAATATACGGCATTTCAGAAAAAAAAAAATTCAGCCACGTGCTAGGCAAACCATCAAGGCACATTTTCCGACAAATAAAAATCTAAATGAATCATTACTCTGTGATAGTTCCTTAGTACGTAGTAATTTTGAAAGAAATGGGAAAAAAACGAAAAAATGGCAATCACAGGAAAATCGAACACATACATATATATACGCCATATCTGGCTAAAAAAAAAGATAGGCATGGGTAGCCAGATCATCTAGAAACACTTTCCAACACTATAAAAATATAAGTTTTGCGACACTACTTGCCAATTCCTTACGGTAACATGACTAAGCAAAAAAATGCAAAACAAATAAAAAGGGGCACTCGCGGAAAAATGGCCAACATTCTAATATACGGCATCTCAGATAAAAAAAAAGACATGCACGTGTTAGCCCAACCATCAAGGCACACTTTCTAACAAATAAACATGAAAAAAAATCAATAATATACGGCAATTCCTTACTACGTAGTAAATTTTTACAAATATTGAAAAAAAACAGAAATTGGCAACCGCAGGAAAATACCCCACATACCAATATCTACGGCGTATCTGACAAAAACAAAGTCACGCATGGGTAGCCAGATCATCTAGACACATTTTCCAACACTAAAAAAGCAAAAATTTTGCGACACTATTTGGCAATTTCTTACGGAAAAATGACTCGGCCAAAAAATGAAAAAAAAATGAAAAAGGGGCACTCGCGGTAAAATGGTCCTCGTGGTGATGAACGACATTTCAACTAAAAAAAAAATCATGCACATGGTAGCCAAGACTTTCCACAACTGATAACCTATACAAGTTGCACCATTCTACGACAATTTCATAATACGTAATAACTTTGATAATTATGCAAATTACCTTAGAAGGGTAAACTCGGTCGCGCTCGACCCCGACGCGTCTCAGAAATCTGGGAAGGAGTACAGCTACAGCAATGCACATCTGGACACTACTAGAGCGTGTAGGCGAGACACCTACTGCAGGTCGATCACCCACAAATTCAGTCACGGGGGTGAGTCACGTGAGAAAAACCTCTTTTGTTTTGACGCTCGGGGTCGCGGACGACCCACCGTACCGTTCCAGGGTTAATTTAACATATACTGTATGTACAACTCAGGAATTCCAGACATGTAGCAATGTGGGTCAGTATCATTTTACATGGAGCAAGCTGTTCACTACTTAAAATAGAGTATAGAGTCCAGTAATTTAACAAAGCCTACTTATGCACAACTCGGGAATCCCATACAAGCCAATCCAATTTTTGGAAGGATAAGGAGAGGCTGAGGTTGCTCAGGGAGCTTAGTCTGTGAGTCATATGTTCATTAGTTGATTAAATAATTTTTTGTGTGTGTAGTGACTGGATGTCAGCTTTCAGAGATTTCCAGAGTTTCCGAACTTTTTTTTTTTATTATTGTGAGTTATGAAGTTTCTGGAAATTTTAGCTTTACAAACTTTCTGATTATTTTAAGTTATGAAGTTTCTGGAAGTTTTAGCTTTACAGTACTTGAATTAATCAGCATTGAGCCTTCTAGTCTTTTATTTTTTTTTGTTTCTATATTAATACAAACCACTATCCACCAGAACACCAGGCAGGGATGTTTCCAATAGGCCACCATGACCCTCGGGCTGATGGGAGGGACTAGCACAGTCTCTCATTAACCAACTAGGGTCAGGGTGGCCGATGTGCTAACGTCCCTGACTGGTGAACGCCAGACTGGGGTTTGAGTCCTGCTGAAATTCGTTAGTTTCTTTGGTTTCTGCAACCTCACCATCCATGAGCTAATGATGGAGGTTTTGGGGAAGACTTTAGATCTATCTGTTGAGTCATCAGCAGCCATTGCTAGGCCTTCCTTGGTCATAGCTTAGGTGGAGAGAGGGCTTGGGCACTGATCATATGTATATATGGTTCAGTCTCTAGGGCATTGTCATTGTCCTTTGCCCCTCCTATTCATGAGCAGCCTTAAACCTTTACTGTACCTTATTAACGTTCAATGGTAGTTACAGTGCCACCAAAAACATATCCCTACTTTAAAGAGTTCAGGTTTGTATAACTAGGGAAAATACAAATTAGTTTTAGAATTTATTTTATATGTTCATTACTGGGCTTTACAATTTGTACAGGGAATTCCTCCTAGGTCCATTATCTACTATCCAGCAGACAAAATAAAGGAGTAGATGAAATTCAAATATCTGTATAAGCAATGTCTCGCGTGTCTTCTGATTGCTGATCAAGTTTCCCTAAGTAGGATGGTTCAGCTCCTAGTTTTCCCTCTCATGCTAAGGTGGTAATAAAACAGTAGAAAAGTATTAGATTTGTAAATATGAATAGAAATAAGGGTAAAGGGCTGATATGTTTATTAAACAGCACTATAAAGAAAGTGTATATATTACATTGCATGATATAATTTCTATCCACATGCCACAATTGATCACGTGGATTTTGTCCATGATATTTGAGTCTCTTTCATAAATGTAGAGTACTATTGAACAGCCTTTTTGCTTATCTAAATGTTAATCTACTCTATGTATGTGTTCCTATATTCTTCAGATCATTGCCTTTCAAATTTTTTCCTTAGTCATTCTCTTAGAAATTTGAAGCTCATTCATTTTAAGTTATTATATTATCATTTCCTATCCGTAAAGCATGTGTTAGGATAGGAAATGACGTGAGCGATTGGTTTCCGGTGAGAGTGGGGCTGAGACAGAGATTTGTGATGTCGCCATGGTTGTTTAACTTGTATGTTGATGGAGTGGTGAGAGAGGTGAATGCTCGAGTGCTTGGACGAGGATTGAAACTGATAAACGAGAATGACCATGAATGGGAGGTAAATCAGTTGTTGTTTGCGGATGATAGTGTACTGGTTACAGACGCGGAAGAGAAGCTTGGCCTATTAGTGACAGAATTTGGAAGGGTGTGTGAGAGAAGGAATTGTGACGCAGTTCCGGTAGGCCCTGCTGCTTCCTCCGGTGCCTTGGATGATCGCGGAGGTAGCAGCAGTAGGGGATTCAGCGTTATGAAGCTTCATCTGTGGTGGATAAAGGGGGAGGGTGGGCTGTGGCACCCTAGCAGTACCAGCCAAACTCAGTTGAGTCCCTTGTCAGGCTGGGAGTAACGTAGAGAGGAGAGGTTCCCTTTTTTGTTTCATTTGTTTGATGTCGGCTACCCCCAAAATTGGGGGAAGTGCCTTGGTATATATATGTATGTATACTATCATGCTTTATTTTGTTTTCAATAATTTGTTGTACAATAAGAGCTTATCTTAACTATAATTTATTATTCACATATTCCTCAAAATTTTCCTAAGAAACTTTGTTTGTTCACAGGCTTTCATTCTCAGTTAGAGAACTTTTTTCAGCTGATTATTAAATTTCAGTTGGGCGTCTCAAGTGCTGATAAGTTGGGTCAAGCCCTCGGAAACACCGACAAACACTACGATGATATTGATCGGATCAAAAGGCTTCGTAGATCCAGACAACAAGAAGAGCTTGAAGGCGATGAAGCCGCTAATATGATCTACACTGATTCTTCCACTTTCTTGAAGGCAAGTCATTATCATGTTCACTGTAAATGCAGGAAACTTTCCTGTGTTAAAGATGGCATACTATTATTATTATTATTATTATTATTATTATTATTATTACTGTGTTATTATTACTTTTATTATTATTATTATTATTATTATTACTTGCTAAGCTACAACTCTAGTTGGAAAAGCAGGATGCTATAAGCTCAAGGGCCCCAACAGGGAAAATAGCCGAGTGAGGAAAGGAAACAAGGAAAATTTAAATATTTTAAGAACAGTAACAACATTAAGATAAATATTTCTTATATAAACTATAAAAACTTGAACAAAACAAGGGGAAGAGAAATTGGATAGAATTATATGCCCGAGTATACCCTCAAGCAAGAGAATTATGATTGACATCCTCTGCTATTTAAAGAACCACTCTTTAAGTTAGCCTACATGGTTTAACATGGTAATTTTACTTAGCTGTAGATCAGCTATTAAAATAATGTCCTTCAGCTCTTTAATTTTTTATCTTGCATTCAAAAGTAAGCTTGTTTCAAGTTGAACTTAGTTGGGAGAGAAATTGCACAAAGGTCATAGGTATTTGATCTTATTTCTCTTCCTGATTTTCTTTTTTTTTTAAGTTTTTTATAGTTTATGTATGCAAGATTTAATTTAATGTTGTTACTGTTCTCAAAATATTTTGTTTTAATTGTTTATTACTTCTCTTATAGTTTTTGATTTCCTTGTTTCCTTTCCTCACTGGGCTATTTTTCTTTGTTGAAGCCCTTGGGCTTATATCATCCTGCTTTTCGAACTAAGGTTGTAGCTTAGCTTAAAATAGTAATGATATGAATGGTTTTGTTGGTTATTTAATACTAAAAAATTGATAACGAACACTATTATAGAAATAATGTTTTTTATTCAACAGACTTCTTAGGAAGAATTGTATAAAAAATTGTATAAAAAATGCAGGACGTCATGATAATGATCATGGTGAAAATACAGTCATACATAATTCACTTTATTTATTGATTGTTTGTTGGTGTTTTATTTGCCTGAAACTAATCAACAGGGCTTGGATTTTTATACAACTGCTTGTTTGCAAATGCAAATTCTTAATTTACATAATTAGAATAAGTGATTGCAGTATTCTATTTGCTTACGTATTGCTACGTGTTACATTCAGCAAAATTTATTTATGTAGTAAATGACAATAAGAACCTCACAATAACGGACACTGTTATTACAGACTTCGCATATAACGGACGGAATCCAGATAACCAGATTAGTGTTGGGTTGTAAAGGTCACCGTAAGAAGTACATAATTCTGAGATTTTTATAATAACACTATATTTATTTATATAAAGGTAATAAAACTATTTTTACCTTATTTATTATTGGCATATCTACATAATAAATAGCCTATTCAATAAATAATTTTATGGAAATTGAAAGCTACATGTTTCTGATGGAGACAACCTGACCTAACTACCACTTACGGTAGAGGGCTCATTTCTTTTGTTAAAGGCATGTATTGTTTGAAGTAAAATAAACAGGAAAATTGAAAAAAGAATGATTTTATTTTACAGAAAAGTGTCAATTTAAACCAGGCCTCCAAAGAAAAAGCAGCATGAACATCTGATGAGTATAGAAATAATAAATTGTTCCCCTACTAACAAACCTTCCGTTATTTATGTGGATTTCCAGATAATCCACATAAAGAACTCCAGGTTTGTATAAGTTAGGGAAGAAAACAAATTATCTCCGAATTTGTCATTTTATCACTATATTAAGGTTGTATGTAGATTATATGATTAATTTTTTTAAAGGTTTTTTCATTATTCATGATAAATCTTGCAGGGAACTCAGTCAGCAAATCCTCATAATGATTACTGCCAGCACTTTGTAGACACTGGTCAGCGACCTCAGAATTTTATAAGAGACGTCGGTCTTGCGGACAGATTTGAGGAGTATCCAAAACTTCGTGAACTTATCAAGCTGAAGGTGAGTTTAGGATTTTGACAGCATTCAGGCGAAGGAAACACTAGTTTTCAAAAGCCTATGTTATTGGTTCTTGAGTAGATTTCCGTCACTAAACCAATGACGAATTGATCGTCAAGGTATGACCTTCTCAGTGTATGAAACAAAAAGTATAGAAGGCCTCCAACTTGAAATATCATAGATATAAACACAAATCCAACTGAAATATTGTATGAAATGTTTATACACTGTAATAAAATAAAGAAATATTGTAATAAAACAATATTTTATACAGTACTCATACAGTAAGGAGTAATAAAACATTATAAACTTTCATACAGTGAGCAGTAATAAAACAATATAAACTTTCATACAGTAAGCAGTAATAAAATAATATTATATACTTTCATACAGTAAGCAGTAATAAAACAATATAAACTTTCATACAGTAAGCAGTATTAAAATAATATTATATACTTTCATACAGTAAGCAGTAATAAAACAATATTATTTACTTTCATACAGTAAGCAGAATGACATTTGCAATAACCTGATTGCCGCTTCTTTTGATACATGTCAGTACTGTGTGTTAACTTTTCATGTAAAATTTACACACATTGTAGACATTTAATTTCACTTCATCCAAAGCTCTCATGCTTGAAGGTACACTCGGGCAAACTATTCTATCTTATTTCTCTTCCTCTGGATTTTTTTAAGTTTTTATAGTTTGTATAGGAAAGATCTATTTTAATGTTACTGTTCTTGAAATATTTTATTTTGGTTGTTTATTACTTTTCCTGTAGTTTATTCCTTTCATTTCCTTTCCTCACTGGGCTATTTTTTCTGCTGGAGCCCTTGGGTTTATAGTATCTTGCTTTTCCAACTAGGTTTGTAACTTAGCTAGTAATAATAATAGGTAAAATAATTATCCGTAGATTTTTTTACAGCAACAATTAATGTAAATATATGATAACGGAATTCTCTTGCTTTAGGTACACTTGAGTACTCTATTGTATCTTATTTCTCTTCCTCTTGTTTTGTTAGTTTCTATAATTTATGTAGGAGATTAGTCTACTGTTGTTACTCTTCTTAAAATATTTTAATTTCCTATTTTTCCTTTCCTCGCTGGGCTATTTTTCCCTGCTGGAGCCCTTGCTTTTCCAACTAGGGTTGTAACTTAGCTAGTAATATTAAGTACAATAATTATTGGTAGATTTTTTACATCCACAATTAATGTAAATACATGATTACAGAAATAGCCATCCTATTCCATACAGATTGTACAGATACCAAGATTTTATTAACCCTTTTACCCCCAGGCTCTTTGGAAATTTCCAACCCTTAACCCCCAGGGGGTTATTTTTTTCAAGCACATTTTGCAGTATATTTTTTTTTAAATTGCTCTAACAGCCTTCATTTTTGTCATAGAGAGGTCAGGTTGGTCTCATTCTCTTGGAAAATGCCTGAATTTTCTCAAAAAATTATAAAAAATATGGAAAAAAATTTTTTATAGCATTTTTTTGCAAGGACGTACCGGTACGTCCATGGGGGTAAAGGAATGGGTTTTGTGAAACGTACCAGTACGTCCTTTGGGGGTAAAAGGGTTAAAAAGTTGTATGGAAATGCCAGTTATTTATATCTGCAGTATTTGTATATCTTAGAATTTTTCCAAAACCTCTTTACAGGATGACTTGATAGCTTCAACAGCAACCCCACCTATGTATTTGCAAACTGATCTACATACATATGATTTGCGCGACCTTCCGACCAAGTTTGACGTAATACTTGTCGAGCCTCCGTTAGAGGAGTATCAACATGCCGGAGTGAGCAATGTGCAGTTTTGGGATTGGCAGAAAATAATGGATTTGGACATAGCTCAGGTCAGTTACTCTGAGACGTGCAGTCGAGTTCTTTATTTACTCCAAGCTACTCTATGATTTTTATCATCCTTTTAATTCTTATTCCATGAAATTCTGCAACAAAAAACAATATTCTATAATTATACATACATACATACATATACCAAGGCACTTCCCCCAATTTTGGGGAGTAGCCGACATCAACAAATTAAACAAAACAAAAAAGGGGACCTCTACTCTCTACGTTCCTCCCAGCCTAACAAGGGACTCAACCGAGTTCCTATAATTATAGGGATACAAAATGTATTCTGTCGTATACTATAGACTTGAATATGACTTTCATTGGTAAACTGGCCGACTCTAAACATGCTTCAGCATTCGACATGTTTGGATATCAAGGTAGTTTAAACTTTTTATTAAAAAAGTATGTACTTTACTGTGATGCCATATTTCAACCCCTTAAACAGTATTAATTTCTTTATGCCAAATGACCATGGTTCTTAATTCTTACTGGGAGGGAATGGATATATTGAATCAATAAAGAAATACTGTAGGTAAATGAATACGTGAATGATACTGTTGCGTACAGTGCACAATTTATCACGTTCTTGATTTTGTGTATAACGTCAGGCTGAATGACAAATGTTTGTAAACTACTTCTCAGACAAATCTAAAGATGCATAATACATATTTACAGGTGGCTGCCCCAAGGAGCTTCATCTTTCTGTGGTGTGGTTCATCCGAAGGTTTGGATCTCGGAAGACAGTGCCTCCGTAAGTGGGGTTTCCGACGGTGTGAAGATATATGTTGGATTCGCACCAATATAAACAACCCAGGCCACCTTAAGAATCTAGAACAGAAAGCTGTTTTCCAACGAACAAAGGTAAGAATTGTGGTTTGTTCAACATTTTGAAAGTATATACAGTGGTGACAGCTGTGAAGTTCAGCTTTTGGTTGGGTAAGGAGCTTTGAATCTGTTGGTGGAAATGGCCTAATACTTGATATGTAAGAAGTTATGTTCATGATCACTCTGACCTCCTAAGAAATGCGGTAAATGTGGTAGTCAACTGTAAGTCTCCCATGTAATATTCATCGTACAGGTTTTTAATAACTTTGGTAGAATGAGTTAGGGAGATGACTGGTTTACATGGAGCACTAAGCATGTTTTCCTCCCAGGAGTATGTTTACAATACCATACTGATTAGTACTTGGAGGCGAGTGAGAACACTTTTTTTTTTTATTTAAGGTCAAGAAGCTCTCACTTTTCAAATAGCAGCTATGTGACTCCCATGTATGTATTGAAATAATACATTTTATTAAAATTCTATTTTGCTTATTTGCATTTTTTTACATGTCTCACACTTTGGATGCTGTATTCTTCAGTTACATTTGAATAATAGGATGACAAGAAAGTGTCAAATAAAAAGTTTTATACAGTAGTTAAAAGTTTGTGAAAACAAATATGATATACATTATAAAGCTTATGAATTCAATAAAGAAAACCATTTAGTTACTTGAGAAATCCTTAAAAGGAATGCAAAATATTCATAAAAAGTTAGTGTTAAAAACCTAGGAGAAGGACACTCCAAAATCAAACCATTGTTCTCTAGTCTTGGGTTGTGCTATAGGCTCTGTACCATGGTCTTCCCCTGTCTTGGGTTAGAGTTCTCTTGCTTGAGGGTACACTCGGGCACACTATTCTATCACGTTTCTCTTCCTCTTTTTTTGTTAAAGTTTTCATAGTTTATATAGGAAATATTTATCTAAATGTCATTGTTCTTAAAATATATTAATTTTCCTTGTTTCCATTCCTCACTGGGCTATTTTCCCTGTTGGGGCCCCTGGGCTTATAGCATCTTTCTTTTCCAACTAGGGTTGTAGCTTAGCAAGTAATAATAATAATAATAATAATAATAATCTGGACTGACTTATATTAAACAGTAGAATTACAAGTCTTCAGAAGCACATGTAATTTGTCATTTGTTAACATATATTACCCAGTCTCATTATGCAGTTAATACAGATGATCTCAACTGACAGTTGAGCACATTATTTGATTTTCCAAACTTCAATTTAAAATTAATGTCATTTTGGAAACAAATTAATTTGGGAATTTTTAAGAATCTATGTAAATTTTTGCTTATCCAACCAATGTTTTCTGGAACTCCAATTTTTCCAAAGAAATTGAAACTTTACTATTTATGTCCAATCCTTTGGGCCTGCCCTTTTAGAGTCAGTGTTTAGCTCGGTGGTCTGGTTAAACTAATTAGTAGTTAAGAGTTCTCTAACAATATTGAATTTGTATTGAAATAATTTTCTGGTACAGGTATTACTAAATAAAACCTCGACTTTAAGAGCCTATAATTTGCTAACTTTTGAAGATGCAAAGATCCATGGCCTTATGTTCAGTATTCTGCATTGTTTCCAGAATTTTAAATTTGATTATTTCATTAGTTAATTAATTTTTACTTCACGTGGTGACGTTCTGGCATTAGTTTTTATCGGATGTTTAGTCACAGGTTTTTTGTATGTATGGATTTGTGCTTGCCCTTCTGTGTACAGGGCTCTGATTAATCTTCTTTCTAAGTCGGATCCCACTTAAATGGAAATCTCCCCTCTTTGTGATGGCTGTGACAAGTGAACAATCAACTATTGAATACTTTCTGCCAAACACCATCATAATGATCCAGCTTTTCAGTATCATAAAGTGCTGTAAACTATTTGATTGAGAGATAGTTCTGATTTTTAAAATTCTTTTGTATAATACCGTGTATACTTCCCTATGTGACCCTTGAGATTTAGTGTCCAATATATGATTTCATCATATCCATGTATGGTGTGTCCTATTATTGTTAGACTAGACTAGGCTAAGCCTATCAAACAGTCAGTTATTATTTGTTGAGAACACATAGCGCTATTTGTTCAAATGATAACACTTGGAAAGAGTCATGAATAAAAGAATTATATTACATTATGAAGTCATCATTTATTCAAATAGCAATACAAATTAACGTAAGATCACAACTGCAACTTTCATTTGCACTAATTATTAGTTAGTTTTAGCTGGTAATTATTATAAATGTAAGCATTTTGTAAATCAGCTGTGATATGTATATTTTTTTGGATGTGCAAGTTATGGAACAGAGCACCTTTCTTGCATCCTCCTTACAAGGTAAAAAGTCTTGTCAAACACATTTCTTGTAATGTGCCTCTTTTGACATTATATCCTCTAATAGGGGACATAACACTGTACTGGCTTTCCATTTTGGCATTACTGATTAAGGCCCTAACAGTTTCTTCTTTTTAAATATTTAACTTAGCCGGTGAATATATAATAGCTGCTGCTCCAGCGGCTCGACAGAAAACACACACAAAAACTCGCGAGCGATCGCTATGAAGGTTGCGGGTGTGCCCACCAGCGCCAACTATCGGCCAGATACCACACATGCATGTAAACAAGCCTTCAATTCTTCTCTGTCGACCTTGACGACAAGACGTATCAATACTCGCTGTATAACCTGGAGTTTTCTCAACATATTTGGTGAAGTACTTCATTTTGGTTTGAGCTTTCGCAGTGCAGGTGTTTTTTCCTCAACTTAAACTCTTGAACTCTTTATTGGACAGATTTAATTGTTGATGACTTGGATTGTTTTTTTTGGACTTTCTTTGACTAATTCAAAATGGCTGACGCTTCACAAGCCCCTAGATTTCGTAAGTGTAATGCTAGGGATTGCAATAGGCGTCTTCCAAAGGCCTCTCTCGACCCACATACTGTGTGTTCTAATTGTCGGGGTAAAACCTGTCAATTAGGAGATCGGTGTGAGGAATGCGTGGGCCTTTCGGAATTCGATTGGCTCGAATGCGACAAGTATTCTCGTAAGCTAGAGAGAGATAGGGTAAGGAGGAGTTCCTTTAGGTCAGTAGATTTTTCCTCTCCACATGCCCCTGAACCTAATCCTTCCCCTGTAGTGGTTGTGCCTGAACCCCCTACTGGCTCTCAGGAACCATCGATGCGAGACATGTTACGTGCCATTCATGCCTTGGGTGAAAGAGTGGAATCGTTAGCAACAGATCGTAATCAACTCATGGCTGACGTTAAAGAGCTTAAGTGTCAGAGTGCCACAGCGGAAAATCGTGGGAAAGTGATTAGTGCGCAAAGTGTTGTGAACAGTGTTGCGACCGAGGGTTCGTCTGTTCGTGCCTGTCGTTCACCTAGTCCGAGACCTCTTGCAAGCTCCCAAGCCCAGGGGAGAAGTAATGTCGTACGACTTATGGGTTCGAGAGGCCTTGATCAGCGAACAGATGTTCCCTCTATGGTATCAGGCGTGTCTCACCAAGATCGCCCCTACCATAAGACGAGAGAGACCATTTTCTCCTCGTCATCCGAAGGCTTTTCGCATAAGAAACCGTGGAGCAAGGTTTCTAGGCCCCTTAAGCGAAAGTCGGTCCCTTCAGGACAGGTCCAGCGTCCTGGCTGTAGCCATTGGGACAGCTCTGACCCTTTGCAGTCATCGGAAGACTGCTCGCCGCCTAAGCAACAACGTTACACAGGCTCAGAGAGTCTTGGTGTAGGCAAGGTTGTGCCGTCTCAGACGTTAACCCCGTCGTTTACCGCACCCATTCCCGTTGATCCAAAATGGGTTGTACTGCAAGACATGCAGATTAAGCTCTCCTCCCTTATGGAAGACTATTCTGCCGATAAGGTTCGCGATGATCCTCGCCGCTTTACTCATCGAGATCCTGGCCTTCAGCCGCCCAAACGAGCCTTTGCTCGTCCTGTTGACGTTGGCGTAGCTAAGTCACGTCAGTCACGCTTTGTAGAGCCTCACTCGATGCAGTCACGTGTTGACTTTCAGCCGCATATGGACGTTCAGCCACTTCCTAATGCTCTTGTTGACGTTCAGGACGTTCGCCAACCATCGGAGTTGACTTGTTTTGACGCTGAGCGTCAACCACCGCAGTCTAGAGTTGTTTTGACTGCTCAGTCTAGGCAGTCAAAACAGTCTCGAGTTGACGTCGAGCGTCCTCCCGCTCCTGTTGTTGTTGACAGTTCACAGGCTGTTAAGCAGTTACATGACGTAGCGTCCTGGACTGCTACTAATACACCAGTGCGTGTGGACTCTGCGTGTCAAGCATTGCCAACCCCTTTGCTTGTTACTCAGCAGTTGTCAGATGAGGATCCTTCAGATGAGGACGTTGCTGACCCTCATCATGATGATCATCCTTCGGATGTAGACGAACCTAGAACGGTTCCTCCATCTATGGACTTTAAGAAAGTCATGTTAATTTTTAAGGAGCTTTTTCCCGATCACTTCGTCACTGTTGCTCCTCGTTCGCCACCGTCTGAGTTTGCTCTAGGCTTACCTGCTAACATGCCAGCCTTTACAAAGCTAGTGCTCTCTCGCTCTTCCAAGAGAGCTTTACGACTTTTAGGCGACTGGTTAGAAACCAGGAGGAGTTTGGGGAAGACGGCCTTTGCCTTCCCTCCGTCAAAGCTCTCGTCTAGATCGAGCGTCTGGTATGCCACGGGAGAAGTTCTCGGCTTGGGAGTCCCTGCCTCTGCCCAGGGTGACTTCTCAAGCCTCGTAGACTCTCCCCGCCGCCTAGCCATGAGACGCTCGAAGATTAGTTGGTCCTCCTCGGACCTTGACCATCTGCTGAAAGGCGTATACAGAGCCTTTGAAGTTTTCAACTTCCTTGACTGGTCTTTGGGAGCCTTAAGTAGGAAAATCTCATCGGCTGATAGAGATGTCTCCTTACTGATTATGTCCTGTATGGATAAAGCCATCCGCGATGGTTCCAATGAGCTCGCCTCCTCTTTTACGTCGGGAGTCTTAAAGAAGCGAGAGTCCCTTTGCGCTTTTCTTTCGGCAGGAGTTACTCCCTGTCAGAGATCAGAACTGCTCTTTGCTCCCTTATCAAAGTTTTTGTTCCCGCAACAATTGGTTAAGGACATAGCTTCTTCACTCGTGCAGAAGGACACCCATGACTTGGTGGAGTCCTCTGCTCGCAAAGGGACTCCTTCTACATCCTTTTCTGCTAGACCCAGGATCGACACTCCGGCGTCCAGATTTATTCCGCCCTTTCGTGGCAGAGCTCCCAGCAGGGGAAGTACTCGTGCCGAGGGAAAGAGAGGAAAGAAGAGAGGAGCCAAGTCCTCACGTGGCAGAGTCTGACTGCCCACAGCCTCAGACAGCAGTAGGAGCCAGATTGAAGAGCTTCTGGCAGGCCTGGGAGAAGAGGGGCGCAGACCAACAGTCTGTTCGGTTGCTCAGAGAGGGGTACAAAATTCCATTTGTACGCAAACCTCCTCTAGCCACTTCCCCCATCGACCTCTCTCCCAGGTACCGAGAGGAGTTAAAGAGACAAGCCCTAAACCTAGAAGTGTCTCTATTGCTAGAGAAGGGAGCGGTGGTGAAAGTCTCGGACCTTCAATCACCGGGGTTTTACAACTGTCTCTTCCTAGTCCCGAAGAAGACAGGAGGTTGGAGACCGGTGCTAGACGTCAGTGCACTCAACGTCTTTGTTACAAAGACAAAGTTCACCATGGAGACCACGAAATCAGTCTTAGCAGCGGTCAGAAAGGGAGACTGGATGGTCTCTCTCGACCTAAGAGACGCGTACTTCCACATCCCTATACACCCAGATTCCCAACCGTTTCTGAGGTTTGTTTTCAAAAATGTGGTATACCAGTTTCGGGCCCTGTGCTTTGGCCTAAGTCCTGCTCCTCTCGTGTTTACGAGGCTTATGAGGAATGTAGCAAAATTCCTCCATTTATCGGGAATCCGAGCCTCCCTGTACTTGGACGACTGGCTTCTCAGAGCCTCGTCCAGTCATCGCTGTCTGCAGGATCTTCATTGGACATTGGATCTGACCAAGGAATTGGGACTTTTGGTCAACCTAGAAAAGTCCCAGCTGATCCCATCCCAAACTATGCTGTATTTAGGGATGGAGATTCGCAGTCCAGTTTTTCGGGCTTTTCCGTCTGCCACCCGAATAGAGCAAGCCCTGCTCAAAGTCCAACTGATGTTGAAGAGAGAACGGTGCTCAGTCAGGAATTGGATGAGTCTATTAGGAACTCTATCATCCCTGGAGCAGTTTGTCTCGCTAGGAAGGCTACACCTTCGACCTCTCCAGTTCCATCTAGCCTTTCACTGGAAAAAGGACAAGACGTTAGAGACGGTATCAATCCCGGTCTCCGAACCAGTAAAGGCATGCCTGAATTGGTGGAACGACAATATCAGTCTGAGAGAGGGACTTTCCCTAGCAGTTCAGAACCCAAACCACGTACTATTCTCAGACGCGTCGGATTTGGGTTGGGGTGCGACCCTGGACGGTCGGGAATGCTCAGGTCTGTGGACCTCAAGTCAGAGGAGCATGCACATCAACGGCAAGGAGCTTTTGGCAGTCCACTTGGCCTTGATGAAATTCGAGAGTCTCCTTCGAAACAAAGTGGTAGAGATCAACTCCGACAATACCACAGCCTTGGCATACATCTCCAAGCAAGGAGGCACCCACTCCCTGACGCTGTACGAGATCGCAAGGGACCTGCTCATTTGGTCAAGAGATCGAGGCATCTCCCTGTTAACGAGGTTTATCCAGGGCGACTTGAACGTCTTAGCAGACTGCCTCAGTCGGAGGGGTCAGGTAATTCCTACGGAATGGACCCTCCACAAGGACGTGTGCAAGAGTCTTTGGGCGACTTGGGGTCAACCCACCATAGACCTCTTTGCAACCTCGATGACCAAGAGACTTCCAATCTATTGCTCTCCAGTCCCAGACCCAGCAGCAATACACATAGACGCATTTCTCCTAGATTGGTCTCATCTGGACTTGTATGCATTCCCACCATTCAAGATTGTCAACAAGGTACTGCAGAAGTTCGCCTCTCACGAAGGGACAAGGTTGACGTTGGTTGCTCCCCTCTGGCCCTCGAGAGAGTGGTTCACCGAGGTACTTCGATGGCTGGTAGACTTTCCAAGAAGTCTTCCTCTAAGGGTAGATCTGTTACGTCAGCCCCACGTAAAGAATGTACACCAAAACCTCCCCGCTCTTCGTCTGACTGCCTTCAGACTATCGAAAGACTCTCAAGAGCTCGAGGCTTTTCGAAGGAGGCAGCCAGTGCGATTGCAAGAGCGAGGAGAGCTTCTACCATTAGAGTATACCAGTCGAAGTGGGAAGTCTTTCGAGACTGGTGCAAGTCAGCATCTGTGTCCTCGTCCAGTACCTCTGTAGCCCAAATCGCTGATTTTCTCTTACATCTGAGAAAGGTTCGCTCCCTTTCAGCTCCCACGATCAAGGGCTACAAGAGCATGTTGGCTTCGGTCTTTCGGCATAGAGGCTTAGATCTTTCCAACAATAAAGATCTACAAGATCTCCTTAAGTCTTTTGAGACCTCTAAGGAACGTCGTTTGGCAACTCCTGGATGGAACTTAGACGTGGTCCTAAGGTTCCTCATGTCAGACAGGTTTGAGCCATTACATTCAGCCTCCCTGAAGGATCTCACTCTCAAGACACTTTTCCTAGTGTGCTTGGCCTCGGCTAAAAGAGTCAGTGAACTTCATGCCTTCAGTAAGAACATCGGCTTTTCTACAGAAAAAGCCACTTGTTCTCTTCAACTTGGTTTCCTGGCCAAAAATGAACTGCCTTCTCGTCCTTGGCCTAAATCTTTTGATATTCCTTGCTTATCAGAGATCGTAGGCAACGAACTGGAAAGAGTATTATGTCCTGTTAGAGCTCTTAAGTTCTATTTAGCTCGTACTAAGTCATTACGAGGTAAATCTGAGGCATTATGGTGCTCAGTTAAGAAACCATCATTGCCTATGTCAAAGAATGCTTTGTCATATTTTATCAGATTTTTAATACGAGAAGCTCATTCTCACTTGAATGAGAAAGACCGATGTTTGCTTAAGGTTAAGACGCACGAAGTTAGAGCTATAGCAACCTCCGTGGCCTTCAAGCAAAATAGATCTCTGCAAAGTATCATGGACGCGACTTTTTGGAGAAGCAAGTCAGTGTTTGCGTCATTTTACTTAAAAGATGTCCAGACTCTTTACGAGGACTGCTACACACTGGGTCCATTCGTTGCAGCGAGTGCAGTAGTGGGTGAGGGTTCTACCACTACACTTCCCTAATTCCAATATCCTTTTTAATCTGTCTCTTGAAATGTTTTTAATATTGTTTTTTGGGTTGTACGGAAGGCTAAGAAGCCTTTCGCATCCTGGTTGATTTGGCGGGTGGTCAAAGTCATTTCTTGAGAGCGCCCAGATTAGGGGTTTGATGAGGTCCTGTTTGTATGGGTTGCAACCCTTGATACTTCAGCTCCTGGGAGTCTTTCAGCATCCTAAGAGGATCGCTGGGCTTCGTGAGGAAGACAGACTTACAAGGCAGAGTAATCATCTAAGTCAACTTCCTTACCAGGTACCTATATATTTGGGTTTTGTTATATTGATAACTGTCAAAAACTCTAAGCATATACGCTGTAAACTTAATTAACTCTGGTCTCTACCCACCGCCTTGGGTGTGAATCAGCTATTATATATTCACCGGCTAAGTTAAATATTTAAAAATGATATTTTAATTATAAAATAAATTTTTGAATATACTTACCCGGTGAATATATAAATTAAAGGCCCTCCCTTCCTCCCCAATAGAGACGCAGCGGGACGAGAAGAATTGAAGGCTTGTTTACATGCATGTGTGGTATCTGGCCGATAGTTGGCGCTGGTGGGCACACCCGCAACCTTCATAGCGATTGCTCGCGAGTTTTTGTGTGTGTTTTCTGTCGAGCCGCTGGAGCAGCAGCTATTATATATTCACCGGGTAAGTATATTCAAAAATTTATTTTATAATTAAAATATCATTTTTTTATTCAGCTGTTTGGAGGTTGTTCGAGTCATCTTCATCACTCCCATGCTGGTTTAGGGAGAATGTCCCTTCCAGGGAAGAAAATGACCTTCCCAGTTTTATTTGTAGGGATTGCCTCCCACCAAGGAGGGAGTTGCCTATTTTAAAGGATGAGTGGTTTGTTTTCACATTAAAGCAAATAAATTTTAAAGATAATTAATTTTTCTTAGCTCTGTAAACATCTTGAGTCCTTTATGTTAAACTTTATGCTCGACCCATCTTAAATCTTAGCCCGAAGGTCAAAAGTGTTTTGACTCAGACAGGAGTGCAGCTTCTTTACCCACTTGTCGTTTCCTGCTATTAATGATTCAAGAGCTTTTTCAGCTTGTGCTGAAATATCACCTATTTCAAAGCACTTAGGTCTGTATTGCTAGGAAAAATACAAATTAATTTTTAAATGTTATATTTTTTCGGTTTGTGTTGTAGTTTTGTTATGCCCTCTCTCTTTTTCTCTTGCATTCTGTATTTTTTATGGCCTCAGGAATGAAGGATTTCCATTAATGACCTCCTGGAACATAACTCATTTATATGTAAGGGCGCTATAATTTATAGCCTTACCTTCCCCATACAATGTAGTTATTAACTCATTACTAAAGGCTTTTTATACTCATTTGCCAAGTTTTATAAAGAAAACATTTGTGCAATAAACTGTAGTACTCATTTGACTTTGGCAAAAGTTTAGATGGTAATTTTTCATTGATTTATTAACCCTTTTACCCCTAGGCTATTTGGAACTTTCCAACCTTTAACCCCCAGGCATTTTTTTTAAGCACATTTTGCAATATATTTTTTAAATTGCTCTAACAGCCTTAATTTTCGTCATAGAGAGGTCAGGTTGGTCACATTCTTTTGGAAAATGCCTGAAGTTTCTCCTAAAGTTATAAAAAATATGCAAAAAAAAGTGTAAATAACAGATTTTTGCAAGGACGTACCAGTACGTCTATGGGGGTAAAGGGATGAGTTTTGTGAAACGTACCAGTACGTCCATTAGGGGTAAAAGGGTTAAGCTTATTCTAATAATGTTTACCTAGCAATATTCAAAGGGCTTCATACCTGAGAATCTGAACAGTTTTTCTCTTTCAGGAACATTGTTTAATGGGCATAAAGGGTACAGTAAGAAGATCAACTGATGGTGACTTTATTCATGCCAATGTAGACATTGACCTGATTATCTCAGAAGAGGCAGAGTATGGATCATTAGAAAAACCAGTAGAAATCTTCCACATCATTGAACATTTTTGTTTGGGACGCCGTAGGTAAATTAACTCTATTATTTTCTTTTTGTATTTATAAAGAAAATTTTACTTATTTTGTTGCAATAATTCCATGATTATTGCAGTGCGGTTTATCAAGGTTTAGGTGGATGAATGGAGTGAAGAAAGCTTTAGGTGATAGGAGGATAGATATGAAAGAGGCAAAAGACCATGCTAGAAATATTAATGAATGGCTAGCAATTATGATGCAGTTCTGACAAGCCCTGCTGCTTCCTCTGGTCGTGTTGGTGACCGATGAGGTAGCAGCAGTAGGGGATTCAGTATATAAAGCTTCAATTGTGGTGGATAACGGAGGATGATGGGCTGTGGCACCCTAGCTGTAGGCTACCAACCAAACTCGGCTGAATCCTTCGTTTGGCTGGGAAAAGGGAAGAGAAGTAAAGTCCCCATTTGTTCTTTTTTTTTTATGTCGGCTACTCCCAAAATTTGGAGCAAGTGCCATGGTAGATAGATAGATCATGATCACGTAGAAGTAATCGCAAGGTTTTTTTTTATTATTTTCTTCATACAGTATCTATACTCACATACAGATTTATGATACAGTAGGTCTTTTGATCCCTTTAATTTATTTAATGTTGCTGTTAACTTTGCTGCAAATATGTAATTATACTTGGACCTTGAATTGAATTTTATTGAGACTTACCTCCCTTTGAGGTCAAAGGACATGATTTTGGAGATGATAATACAATATATTGTTTGGAAAAAACCATAACCTTCATGTCATCATAGCAGGGTATTATATTATTTTTGGGAACACATTAACAAAGAGCTACAATGACTCCATTGGCCTACAATCAGTTTTTGTGAATAGTCATTGTCAAGGATATCTCCTTATTCATCTTGAGCCCTTACTGAGTCAAGATAGTACTCAAAGGAGGGATCATGCTTTTAAAGATATTGCTGTCAGTGTAGTATTGTTCTCCAGTCTTTGTCTCTACAAATAATGAAGGTGCTAATGTAACTTGTTTCAAATATTATTTTTCTTTTTTCAGAATGTAATCCTCTTGGTGGTTTTCATTACACAGTAATAGGATCTATACTTTTGATAGAAGGTTTGTCATTTGACAGCTTTTAATCTCGTTGCCAAGTTTATTGAATTATGGGAGTTATTTGTTTCACAGCATTCAGTATCAAAGTGATATGATTCTATGGAGGTGTCACGATGTCACTGCCTAGTATTGTCATTTCCTTTATTGCTGTAGACTATAAAGGTGTTCATGGTTTTATTATGGACTGCTCTATCCTGTTATATATCTACCTACTATGGCACTTATCCCCAATTTTGGGAGGTAGCTGACATCTAAAAAGAAACATGAGGGGATTTTCTTCCTCCTTGCCTGATGAGAGACTCAGCCGAGTTTGGCGGGTACTGTTAGAGTGCCACAGCTCACCCTCTCCTGTTTTCTACCGAAAAGAAAGGTTCATATGCTGGCTCCCCTACTTCCACTTCCTTAGTGGTCACCTAGGTAGTAGCAAGGACTAATGGAACTATGTCACATTCATCACCATTCATTTCTATTCCTAGTATGCTCTTTTGCCTGTTTCACATCTATCCTGTCACCTAGGGCTTTCTTCACTCCATCTATCTAGTCAAACCTTGGCCTTCCTCTTGCACTTCTCCCATCAACTCTTGCATTCATCACCTTCTTCAGCAGTAAAATTTAATTCATATATATGTAATTTATTTCTTTGCAGATTACATTTGTTTGGACGAGATAGTACAATTCGACCGGGTTGGTTAACAATAGGACCTGGCCTAACAAGCAGTAACTTTGACCCTGATGTATACGCAGGATATTTTTCAAGCGGACAGACTACCACCGGGTGTACAGAGAGAATTGAAGCTCTCCGTCCAAAGTCTCCTCCTCCAAAAGTGAAGGGAGGTCCCGGTGGACGTGGAAGAGGGGGAATAACTTCACGTGGAAGTTTCACTCGTGGCAGGGGAAGAGCTAGATAGTGTGTTGTCTTCCATGAATATTTTTTTTCTTTTTCTTTTTTATTTTTTACTGTAATTTTACAAAAAGTAGCGTGACACTAAATTTTCCATGGCCGCCTTTATTATTCTTGTATGATCTTTTTATTCATGATGAAGATTTTTAATTTTATCAATAAAGATATTTTCATTCACAGGACATCTTTCACTTTGATTCTGATATTATAAATTATCTTAAAAAATCCAGACTAATTTCAGGACTGTTAAGAATAGGTTTTTAAGTAAGAGATGAGAATGGAAACTGAAAATACATAGAAGATGGAGAACTATTTCGGAAGAGGCTGATGAGATTTATCAAGGCATTGCAACTGGTTGGAGAACACAAAGAACCTTCACTGGACTACTGTCTATAGGGTGCTACACAAGGTAAGTTTATAAGAAGGTATTTTTTATTGTGAATACGCGAGTCCTGCTTTTTGGGGGGATGTGACAAATCATACTATTGGTTTAAACTTGTCGCGAAAAACAGGGATATACTTGCTCATTCAGCTTATAGCATCATTTTTCTCCCTTGAAATATGATTATGTACCTTCTATTTTAAAGTCAGAACTCTCAAGCAAATTCACTAAACTAGGAGTCTCCTAAGGACAAGAGGCAGTATCCGACGTGCAAAACCTCCGCTGTCCATGATTCTGCTACTTGGAATTGCTACCTCCATAGACTCAACGGGCATCCCCCCACAGGTGGTGACATGGAGGGATTGCCTCCTCTAATGAAGAACTTGATGCCTTCGTTGAAAGGGCTGGTTCTGGTCAGTTGATGTCTTGTATTGAAAATTGTTGTTTGTCTGCCTCTCTCACAGGCAGTTGCCTGTGGGGCAAGTTTTGTGTTTAGTACGAACTGTAGGATGTTGTCTGAAGATGACGGCTCTCCTGAAGAAAAAAAAGCTGACTCGTCTTTTCCTACTTTGCCACCATTGCATCAACTTCATCCAAGGAGAGAAAGAGGCGCCCTGTGTCAGTGAGGCATTTCGTAGGTCTTTGGAAGCCATGTGTCTGATGAACTTGTTGACCATTGCATCGCTTCGGTTTGGTACCCATTTGCTCCACTAGTGTACCAAAAACTTAACTGTCTTTGCACTTGAAAAGGCAAGCTCCTCATACCCTCTTTCGTACCTCAGTATCCTGAGGTACTGCAAATTATGAGTGTGTATCAGACTAGGGATCCAACCAAGAGGAAGCCTACAAAACAGACAGCCGCTGCTTCCATATTCATGGCCTCTGAAGACGAGAAAAGTGAAGCTTGTTGTGCGATCCTTTCTGCTGACATCCCTGGGGTTAGGTTTGCTACCTCAGGGTCTAAGGGAAGGATGAGCTCCCTCTGTCATGCAGAATTTCATCTGTTTCAAAAAGACAAGAGGAATTCACTTCAAGGAATAAGCTGCTCGCAGTCTTTGGTTGCAGGAACTTGGGCTTCTAGTTTGTGGATGGTCATTTTGGTCTGACTTGACCATGGCAACTCAATGTGTGTGCTTTCCTGAATAAGTTATCTGGGAAGTCTGCCTTCTGGAGATGCAGTTGTCAGACTTTGATAAGTCCTAAGACCTTCAGGCTCAGTAGATGTAGACTCAAAGGGTCTTTCCGTTGCAAGATCCATTGAGTCTGCGTCGTGGGAAGTCTTTGCAGGCTCGGGAGAGTTTTGCATTCTTAGGAGATATTTCATTGTGGCTCTGTGGAGTCTCATAGATGGCAGCCATTTAATTGTCCTTTTTGAAGCAATATTATTCATCTCCCTGACTTTCTCGCCCTTTAAAAAGGGTCAAATATATGGGGGACACGTAACATTCAAAGAGGAGGTTCCACTCATCCGGGAGTCTGGGACTGAACATGGTTGTGGTGATGGCTCTTGGGTCGATTTCAACACTCCCATAGATAATCTCTATTAGGACAGAGCCTATATTCACATGTAAATTTTGGGAGCCCCAGTCTAGGGCCTGTAAGCCGTGGATGCCCTTTTTTTTTTTTACATTCAGAGGAGCAACTCACAAATCCTATGGGTGTTCAAGATTCTTAGGGCATGACTCCTTTGTAATCCTTAATAGGAATGATAAGCAACTCTGAGGGCTTGGTTAGTGGCACTGGCCGTTCCCCCAACGGTGATGTTGCCTTTTGAGCTTTTCTCTCATAGAGAACATCAGGAGGCATGTCCTCCAAATGCTACTTTTTCTTAGCTTGTACTACTCTTGTGAAGAGTCTTTCATAGTTGAACTGCGCTCCTGGCTGAAGTAATGGCTGACGGTCGCGTGCTGTTAGGTTGCGCGCTCCTGTATGGCTCTCACTCACAAGTGGAGGCTCATTTGCTTGAGGTATGCGCTTTGTGTGGTGGAATGCTGCCACTGAAAGATTCATTTGGTGATGGCACTCCTTAACCTTGCATGCCTCAGGAAGATTCGTGCTAAAATCTTTTGGAACCAAAGCCTGAACAAATACAGGGGTGCTCTTCACTGGCTTAGAAGCCAAACCAGTACTCTCAACTGGGCTATAGCCCAAGAAACTGCTTACAGCACTCCCAGAGTAGGCAGAAAAGTCCAAGACAAAGTCAATTTTGACACTACAATATTCATGGGCAGTGAAGATGGCAAAAGCACATTATGCAACTTATCTGAAATTTGAATAGATTTGGCCGGAGCAAGGACAACGAACAGGATATCCAAAGCTGAAGATTGGGCTCCTCTCAAGAGGAGCCTTTCTGGTAAATTTGGGGAAAGCAGGTGATCTACCATCTTGAGAGCTTGCCCTACAATCCCAAGGTTATCGGTCTTCTTTGGTTTGCCCTTCGAAGAGTTAACCGAAGAAGGGACAGAGTGACTATTTTGGTAGTCTTAAAGTCAGGATCTCAGTGACTTAAAAAACCTTGGCAACGAACCTGTCTATATGATAAATTTACAGTTACCATAATTCCTTAAGTCTCGTTGAATCTGAAATTACATAGATTTCATATCTTGTGAATAAGTCTTAGATGACAGAATTTCATTTACAGCTAAGAAAAAAATTATGTATGACAAATTAGAAATATAAAAAAGTGTAAGCTGTCATTAGCAAGATATGGAGGAGGATTATTTTTATAACAATAAGTCATTTTGAACAAATAGAAAAACTACAGTGGATTTTGTCAAGACAAGAAAAGAAAGCAATATTTTCAATTTTTATTAGGAAAATCATACAACTCAAAAATTTGATGAATCCTTTTGGAATGTTTTGTGAACTCCTTTTCATCTCTACCTGTATCATCATTCATATTTTTAGTCACAAAATACATAGTATGCCTATACTTTCTTTCATAACTCTAAAGGTTAAATAAATATTGGTAACAAAACTAAAATTATCTTAATATAGATTAAAAGTCCAGCTAAATAGCTAAGGATTACTTAAATGATAAATGAATCATTGTGGTTGACACAAATATAATTATATTGACAATGATTTACATAGTTAATACTGTACTAAAATCATTACTGCACTAAACAATAAGAGTTATCTTTGTTTGTTAGACAAAGATAAGTCCAGAGCTTCACCTAAGGCCTTTTTTTTAATACTTGACACATACCACTCTTATAGGTAAGGGCACAAGCTGTCAAAAGGCACTTGCTAAACAATATAGATAAACAGATGGGTGTCTTCAGTAAAACTCCAAGTAGAGGAGATAATATTTCATTAGTTATTGAGGCTTTGCCTTTCGCCAAGATGCCCCAGTCTAAATTGAAGATGTAATGTCAATTTGACATTTAATTGCATTGAAGGCACTGGAACCAAATGGCTAAACATACCTCTGATTAGATATATTTTGATGTAGAATTTATAAAACTGATATTACACCCATTGCTTGTCGTCTTTACATTAATATTTTCCCTCTATTTTTCCCTAAAATAATAGGTACCTACTCAGGTTTTCTACAGAGTACTATATCAGTGTCATGTAATACCAAGTTTGGAGACTTAAAACATGATACATGCATTTACAAATATCTTCTGTAATCTTGGTACAACATAATACTAGAAGAATTCTCGTCTGTAAACGTAATTGTGTATTGTCAACGGCGTTGTATGGAAGTACTGCACTACCTTTTCTACCTCGCATAACATTTCCACTTCTCGTAAATTATTTCAGAAAGATTGATAAGAGCTTCAGGAAGACAAAGGGGGAATACAATATATTTGTACATGTAAAACATATTCATTAGTATAGAAAACAAAACTATTCTTGGGATGACAAGAAGTGGAGATGCTACACATATCTTTCCTTAAGGTAACTGTATGTATCAGTTCTTTATTGTCCAAATATCTTACAATTTACTTACCTCTCTCATCCTTATGTAACATCATATTAATGCTCTAATACTGGATGCAGATTTAAATGTATATCTTACAAGTATTCTGCTAAGCCACTTTACACTATAACTCTAAATTTACTTAGGGTTTATATACCTAGAAAAATATAATTCCAGGTGATATGAAATGGGTATTATTTTTGTGCGCTTCATTATAACTTACTTGGCCTAGTGAGTAACATATCTAAATAATACATTGTACTCCAAATAATACCTATTCTCTAATTGTTTCAAGTAATTAGAAGATGAAAAAGGCAAAATCAAATAATATGCTGGCGATGCACAAAAGAAACTCCAATAAAATGCAATGACTAGGTTTGGAAAAATTAGGGCAAGGTCTGTAACAAAATTGACATAAAAAAAAAATCTTGAATAGGGTATTAAAAATTTCTTGCTATAATGAATTCTGTCTAACAAAATATTGAATAATATTCCTTTGTGCTCACAAAGACTTGATATGTTTTGAATATTAGAACCATGACAAACCTCAGATTGATTTGCTACAAACTTGAAATCACTCAAGGGTACGCTCCTGGGGTGGCGTCATAAATAGGGTTCTTCATGATGTGGCGAGGCGATGTTCCCAGAGGTTCTTGGGGTTGGGGGAAGCCATAAGCTGCATGGAAAGCAGCCCTATAGCTCTGGTGAGAGGCCACTGATGATCTTGATGAATTCAGAGTGTCGCCATGATGAGAATGGGCAAGTACACTTTCCTCATTCAAGGCTGGTTTCACACCATCTTTTAAGGATGCAACACCCAAGGGCCCAGAACCTTCCATGTGGGAGAAGATAGTGGAAACGGATGCTGTCCCTCCAAGATTTTTGTGCCTGCGGAAATGGTAAATTTATTTTATTTTTGCTGTTATACCAGTGGAGGAAAATCTAGCTTGTTTGGCCATACATATCAGGTCTTGAGTAAATTAGCCGTTAATGGTTTCTTAATGGAATTCTAAGTATTTACCCACTTTAGAAATATTTCAGAATAATTAGATAATACATAACAGAAAATTAAATATCTAGTATGTGTAAGCTGCCCCAGAAATCAGCTGTTACTTTAATACGAGCCAGAAATACAGTGGTAAGTTTACTTGAAACACTCCGTAATAATAATACTTCTCACCTGAATTCTCTTGCTTGCCTGGCGATTATTTTCATTTTGGGGATAAACACCAGGGCCAGAATTATAGAAGCCAATGCCAGTAGAGCTACGCAGGTAGTTGGTGGATCAAGAGAGAGAGGCGCCAAGAAACTCATCACCGACCACAACCCAACTATAGGGCACGACACGCAGGAGCACAGAAGCAACCAACGACCCTTTATGAAATATTTAGAATACAGTTAGATATATATTTTTTTTTAAGGTGAACCTTTTGTCACAGTATATCACCATCAATAATTTAACTGGCCAAAACCTAAAAGTTTATTAATGATTACCTCATTATGGTTCCTATGTATCTTCCTGTTGAGTGTAGAAAGGACCAAACACAGAACAAGCAGTAGTATCAAGTAGATTCGAGTGGCAAGTGTTGCCACCCTCTTCTGGCCACAGAGCCGACTCCCGTCCGAGGCTAAAATAACAAGAGGTTCTTCCCCTATACCCAGGCCTCCAGCATGACCTAACATACACAGGACACCTTCCACTCCCACCATGAAGATGAGGGAAATATGTAAATTCACTTGTGAAACCTGAAAATGTAAATTTGACATAAGGATATGACTTAAAAGTACTGTACAGTAAATGCATCATATATGTGGTTGCAATAGTCGATGTGCGGGTGTTACTCGAGAATACTAGATTATGATAATTTCATAAAGCATTCTCGCAATTCCTAAATACAAGGACGACTTTCTACATCTTTTAATAGTAAAAATATTACATAATGAGTTATAGACATATGAAGTCCCTAGACTTATATAGTCCCTAGACTTATATAGTCCCTAGACTTATATAAAGTTACTGTACTTAAATACAAAATTGAGTTTACAGTGTGATTTTTGTTGCCAATTGTAATCATAGAATATCAACAGTATTATTTTATATTGGCATTGTGGAGGAAGCCATCAATATGCAAACAAGATTAAAGTTTTTGTGTAATAATTACGCAAGACATTTTATCGTCAAGGAACCTCGTAAGTTATATAGTAGCATCAATCAAGGTGGACCAAAGAATTTACTGCTATTATGTATATTTTTTTTTACTGCCTGCTGTAAGTCTGTGCTGGCATACCGCCAACTAAACAACACCTAACAACTCTGTGAATCCTATGCCTCAGTTGTACAATTGAGATCCTCAAGGTTTGAAAGTTGCCGAAATGCATCTTCTTAGAAGTGTTTTGCCTTGCTAATTCTTTGGTGCATAAAGTTAACTATTGTATAACTGGTATTCCTTCAGTCATATGATTTTAAAAATAAATCACATGACTGCCTAATACTGTGCTTAAATCATAAAAAAATAATTAAATGCTCTAATACTAATTTTCATCTATGGAGAAATGTAAAGTCCAGTGTGAAAAGCATACGGAGCTGCCTGTGAAATTATTTATCATCATCTGAAAAGGAAGATACTATCCTAATTGTCTTGCTTGTGGAGAGAGGAGGGATGAGCAGTTTTTAAATTTTGTAGATGCAAATATGATACAAATAAAGAGCTGTACCATTTGGTATATGAAAAGAAATGTGTTTCGTCTTAGAGCCTATATAAAATATGTTGAGTTTATAATGAAGTCAAAGTACTTGATGAATATTTTATTTTATTGTCAGGTTTGAAATCTTGTTAGCAAAATTAACTGTCCATGGCAAAGTATCAGGAAATAACTTTATAGTATGTACTGTTAATATTGGAGATTATAATAATATAATGTATGATAAGTTGTGACCTCTTCATCGATCACACTGAATTTTTTATGCTAAAGATGTGCTTGGCGTTATTCTAGGGAAACTTGTACCAATTTCCTTATGTCTGAACTTGAGTTAAATTTATTATTGTTATTATTACTAGCCAAGCTACAACCCTAGTTGGAAAAGCAAGATGCTATAAGCCCAAGGGCTCTAATAGGGAAACATAGCCCAGTGAGGAAAGGAAATAAGTAAATGATGAGAACAAATTAACAATAAATCATGCTAAAAAACAGTAACAACGTCAAAACACATATGTCATATGTAAACTATTAACGTCAAAACAGATATATCATATGTAATCTATAAGACGACTCATGTCAGCTTGGTCAACATAAAAACATTTTCTGCAACTTTTTGAACTTTTGAAGTTCTACTGATTCAACTACCCGATTAGGAAGATCATTCCACAACTTGGTCACAGCTGGAATAAAACTTCTAGAATACTGTGTAGTATTGAGCCTCATGCTAAAAGAGATTGTGGCTATGCTATGGAGTAGCATATGTTCAATGAAGACCTCAAAATAAATAAATAATATTTCTATCAACCTTCCCTGATGTTCATATTGCTGCTTCTAAAGATCGATTAAATAAAAATTCAAAAGCATCTTACACTCTGAAATGCCATCTCCCCAAATAAAAACGGTTGCTTAAGGGCGCTTACTTTACCGAGAAGGATATAAGGATCCATGTTACCTTCGTTCTTTGCCTCGAAATCTAAATTTAGTTGTATTACAGTGCAATGTCCTTGCATATAAGCACTAAATTGATCATATGTATTGCACGAAATTAGATTTAAGTGCATTTCACTGATTCAGTTACATATGTATTGCCTCAAGCCTCAAATAAGGTTTGATTCATTTGCATTTGACAGACTCGGTTACATGGGACTATTATAACTGCACTGGTTTAAGTATACTGGATTGGCTAGTCCTGTTCTGTGGAATTCCAATGTCAGTGTCATCACATAATTCGGTAAATTACTCACCTCCCCTCCAAGACCCAAGGAAACGAGTGCTCTGAGGTGCATGCATTTAACTAGAATGACGCCGTAGCAGAGGGCCAAGCACAAAGGCGGTGCCCATTGCCGCAACGCGCACGTAATAGGCGAAGGCGGCAAAACGTAGACCACACAGGATGAATAAACTCCCATTACTCCCATGAGAAGGACTGCTCCCAGTACCTGCATGTAATTAAAAAATATATGGTTCACTTCTGAAAATAAAGTCCAAGACTTCTGAAAGCAATTCAAATGTGCATAATATAAATTAAATATGAAACCCATATTAACGAACTATTAATCTCTGTGCAAAACTGAGGAGGTATTCCAGATACTTTACCTGGGAGCCATTTAGTGTCCCATCGCAGACGCGAAGTGCCACGTAGATGCATACGTAAAGGGCAGAGATGACGCCGAGAGAGGCAACTACAAGAACAGTAAATGCCCATGTGCGACCAACGTAATCCTGAAAAGGCAAGGTTAAGCATTTCAGCCAATTACACAATAAAAATAACAAATTTTAAAGATGATTTTGTATTTTTCTTAACTATACAAAGCTGAATCCTTTATTATAGGAGATGGATACTACTGAAGGCTGGAATGCAGCAGCTAAAACTTTAAAGGAGGTGTAACAACTGGCAAGGTAGTTACCTCCTGGTAGGGGCTAGGCAATCAGCCCATGTAGCTCACTGTAACTTCAATTGGATTGCAACCAGGACTTACTTTGGGGGCTAGTGTTGGAGGGAAAGCATGGGCAAAGACCTCGGGTTTCTATAGTTAGGAAAAATACAAATTACTGTAACCTAAAAACTTGGCATTTGTTCCAAAACAAACCATCGTCCTGTATACGGGAGACTCATCATTAGGCGGGAACTAAACAGATCTAGCATTGAGTCAATGTTTAACTTGTGCTCTTACACCTTGTGAACCAGAGAAGCATCAGGTTGTACTGAGCTAAGGCCAGAACACTGTGTTTCGACTCAAGCTTGAGGTCAAGATGAAGCTGTGGTCAATTAAAAAGAAAGTTTGCTTGGTCACAAAACATTCTCCCTCACAGAATATGAAAAGAATAGAATGTGATACACATTCGAATGCTGAAAGAAAAATGAGCTTACCTATCTTTAGATCAAGTCCAAATGGAGAGGTTTCTGAGGGTGTATCACAAGCAGGGGGAAAATGGAAAAGTAGGCCAGTCACTCTCCCCTTTTATTCCAGATTTTGATCTACAGATACTGGTTCCGTTACGGAGCCGAGACAACTAAACCACCTGCTGAGTAGCAACCACAGGTCCCATGGTGAAAGTATCCATGGGTCTTGCCAGTCACTTGCCAATCACTTTCTGTGCTGATGAACAAATTTTGCAGGTGAGGCCTTGAAGACCTAGTAAGCTTCAGATAGGACCTAAATGCCCTAACAGGATATGGTAGGAGTTGATCAGGGTCCTCAGTTACCCCATTTAGACTTGTAATCTTTCAAGATAAAAAGGTTCTGAGTCTTAGCTACGAAGCCCAGGGAGACCTCCCTCCACCCCTTTGGATGGGTGATGTTGAACGAAAGCGCATGAAGCTAGCTCACTCGCTCGGCAGAAGGTCCTTATCAGAATTTTGTCTCAACAGTTCAAAGGGCGCCTTTTTTTAATGAGGCTAGAAGATTGACTGTATTCCGAGCAGGAGGGCTGGACTACTCAAATTTTTGTAAGAGCAATGAAATTTCCTCCAAAGAAGAAATGTCTACCCTGTTAAGTTTACACTTAGCTCAAGGCCGAGCAACAGCTCTTATCACAGAAACTGAGTAGAGTTTCTCCTTACGGAGGTACTGTAGTACAGTACAAGAAATCTGCGATCACTGGAAGAGGGGCCTTGAGTGGTGTAAAAGTCATTACTGTGCGTGCCCGAATCATTTACCTGATGGTACAGTTGGCTTCATTAATTCTAATACACTTCACGAGAAGCTAATTAGACCTTTGACAGCTGTACATAGTAGCAGATATCGCTGTGTCCAGGTTGTCAAGCTTGTAAACACGTAATTAATAGTATTTTTATCGATTTTATGAAGTAAGGTGTAAAAAAATATGTTATTTTTATTAGTAAAATAAATTTTTGAATATACTTACCCGATAATCATGTAGCTGTCAACTCCGTTGCCCGACAGAATTCTATGGAGGGATACGCCAGCTATCACAATACTAGAAGGGGGTGTACTTACCAGCGCCACCTGTGGCCAGGTACTCAAGTACTTCTTGTTGACACCTCCTCAATTATTCCTCGGTCCACTGGTTCTCTCTGGGGAGGAAGGGAGGGTCGATTAAATCATGATTATCGGGTAAGTATATTCAAAAATTTATTTTACTAATAAAAATAACATTTTTCAATATTAAACTTACCCGATAATCATGTAGCTGATTCACACCCAGGGAGGTGGGTGAAAACCAGTGTACAAGATTAAAGGATAGCTAAGTATCCCATATTTCATATAACAGTTATCTCAAATAACAATGAAATAATAAGTACCTGGTAAGGAAGTCGAATAGAACCGTTACTCTGCCTCTTTATTTAAAGTTCGTCTTCCTTACTGAGCGCAGCGTTCCTCTTGGAGGCTGAATCAACCCAAAGGTGCCAAAGTACACGGGGTTGCAACCCCTACTAAAGGACCTCTACCAAACCTTTAACCCAGGCGCTTCTCAAGAATGAATAGACCACCCGCCAAATCAAAGGATGCGGAAGGCTTCTTAGCCTACCGTAACAACCATAAAAACAACAATAAAAGTATTCAAGAGAAAGGTTAAAAAAAGGTTATGGGATTAAGGGAATGTAGTGGCTGAGCCCTCACCTACTACTGCACTCGCTGCTACGAATGGTCCCAGGGTGTAGCAGTTCTCGTAAAGAGACTGGACATCTTTCAGATAAAATGATGCAAACACTGACTTGCTCCTCCAATAGGTTGCATCCATTATGCTCTGCAGAGAACGGTTTTTATTAAAGGCCATCGAAGTAGCTACGGCTCTTACTTCGTGGGTCCTTACCTTCAGCAATGCAAGGTCTTCCTCCTTTAAGTGAGAATGTGCTTCTCTGATCAGAAGCCTTATATAATACGAAAGCCCATTCTTGGACATGGGTCTCGAAGGCTTCTTGATGGCACACCATAAAGCTTCTGACTGTCCTCGAATAGGTTTAGACCTCTTAAGATAATATTTGAGAGCTCTGACAGGGCAAAGAACTCTCTCTAGTTCGTTACCTACCATGTTGGAGAGGCTAGGTATTTCGAACGATCTAGGCCAAGGACGTGAAGGAAGCTCGTTCTTTGCTAGGAATCCAAGCTGAAAAGAACATGTTGCAGATTCGGTTGTGAAACCAATGTTCTTGCTGAAGGCATGAACCTCACTGACTCTCTTAGCTGTTGCAAGGCAAACGAGAAAAAGAGTCTTGAGGGTAAGGTCCTTAAAGGAAGCTGACTGGAGAGGTTCGAACCTAGATGACATAAGTAACCTTAAGACTACGTCTAGATTCCAGCCTGGAGTGGAAAGACGACGTTCTTTAGACGTCTCAAAAGACTTAAGAATGTCTTGAAGGTCCTTGTTGGAAGACAGGTCCAAACCTCTGTGGCGGAGAACTGAAGCCAACATACTCCTATATCCTTTAATCTTAGGTGCTGAAAGGGATCTCTCATTCCTAAGATGTAGAAGGAAGTCAGCTATTTGGGTCACAGAGGTATTGGTAGAGGATATTGAATTGGCTCTACACCAGCTTCGGAAGACTTCCCACTTAGACTGGTAGACTCTACGAGTGGAAACCCTTCTTGCTCTGGCAATCGCACTGGCTGCCTCCTTCGAAAAGCCTCTAGCTCTAGCGAATCTTTCGACAGTCTGAAGGCAGTCAGCCGAAGAGCGTGGAGGTTTGGGTGCAACCTGTCTACGTGAGGTTGACGTAGAAGGTCCACTCTTAGAGGTAGAGTCCTGGGGAAGTCGACTAGCCATTGAAGTACCTCTGTGAACCATTCTCTTGCAGGCCAAAGGGGAGCAACCAGCGTCAGCCGTGTCCCTTTGTGCGAGACGAATTTCTGCAGAACTTTGTTTATTATCTTGAACGGTGGGAATGCGTACAGGTCGAGATGGGACCAGTTCAGTAGAAAAGCATCCACATGAACTGCTGCAGGGTCTGGAACAGGGGAACAATACAGCGGAAGTCTCTTGGTTATGGAGGTGGCAAACAGATCTATGGTAGGTTGACCCCACAAGGTCCAAAGTCTGTTGCACACACTCTTGTGGAGGGTCCATTCCGTGGGAATGACCTGATTCCTTCTGCTTAGGCGATCTGCTGAGACGTTCATATCGCCCTGAATGAACCTCGTGACCAGAGTGAGGTTTAGACCTCTTGACCAAATGAGGAGGTCCCTTGCGATCTCGTATAGGCTCCTCGAATGGGTCCCTCCTTGCTTGGAGATGTAAGCCAAGGCTGTGGTATTGTCTGAGTTCACCTCCACCACTTTGCCTAGCAGGAGGGACTTGAAGTTCAACAGGGCTAGATGAACTGCTAGCAGCTCCTTGCAGTTGATGTGGAGTAATCCTTGTTCCTCGTTCCACGTTCCCGAGCATTCCCGTCCGTCCAAGGTTGCACCCCAGCCCGAGTCCGATGCATCTGAGAAGAGATGAAGATTGGGGGTCTGAATGGCCAACGATAGACCCTCCCTGAGAAGGAGGTTGTGCTTCCACCACAGGAGAGTGGTCTTCATCTCTTGGTTGATAGGGATAGAGACTGCTTCGAGAGTCGAACCCTTGTCCCAATGAGCTGCAAGATGGAATTGAAGAGGGCAGAGGTGGAGTCTCCCTAGCTCTACAAACAGGGCCAGTGATGAGAGGGTCCCTGTGAGACTCATCCACTGTCTCACTGAGCAACTGCTCCTCTTCAGCATGCTCATGATGCACTCTAGGGCCTGGCTTATCCTGGGGGCCGATGGAAAAGCCCGAAAATCCTGACTCCGAATCTCCATTCCCAGGTACACAATGGATTGGGAGGGAATGAGTTGAGACTTCTCTATATTGACTAATAGACCTAGGTCTCTGATTAAGTCTAAAGTCAAATTGAGATTCTCCAGACAACGACGACTCGTGGAGGCTCTCAACAGCCAGTCGTCTAGGTAGAGGGAGGCTCTGATGTTCGACAAGTGTAGGAATTTCGCTATATTCCTCATCAGATGAGTAAAGACCATAGGAGCTGTGCTTAGGCCAAAACACAGGGCTTGGAATTGGTAGACAACCTTTCCAAAAACGAATCTCAGGAAAGGTTGGGAGTCTGGATGAATAGGAACGTGAAAGTATGCATCTTTCAAGTCCAACGAGACCATCCAGTCCTCCTGTCTGACCGCTGCTAAGACCGACTTGGTCGTCTCCATCGTGAACGTCTGCTTGGTGACATACTCGTTGAGAGCGCTGACGTCCAGCACCGGTCTCCAACCTCCTGTCTTCTTGGCCACAAGAAAGAGACGGTTGTAGGAGCCCGGGGATTGATGGTCCCGGACTATAACCACTGCCTTCTTCTGCACAAGTAGCGACACCTCCTGGTGCAATGCTAGCCTCTTGTCCTCTTCTTTGTAGTTGGGAGAGAGGTTGATGGGTGATGTGGTCAGAGGTGGTTTGAGGCAGAATGGAATCCTGTAACCGTTCCTCAGCCAACTGACAGACTGGGCGTCTGCACCTCTCTTCTCCCAGGCTCGCCAGAAGATCTTGAGTCTGGCTCCTACTGCTGTCTGGAGATGCGGAGAGTCAGTTTTTTCCTTTTGATGTCCTGGATCCTTTCCTAGACTTGCTCCTGTGAGAGTCTGGACGGGAGCTTCCTCGGCTGGGGGCTCTACCACGAAAGGGCGGTATGAACCTCGTAGCAGGGGTATCAGCCACTGGGGAGCGATAAGTCTTGGGGACTGAGGTAGCAACCTTAGACTTACGAGCCGATGAGGCTACAAGATCGTGTGTATCTTTTTGTATCAGGGCAGCAGACAAGTCCTTAACCAGCTCTTCGGGGAAGAGGAACTTCGAGAGCGGAGCAAAAAGGAGTTGTGACCGTTGGCAAGGTGTAATGCTGGCGGAAAGGAAGGTACACAGTTGTTCCCTTTTCTTCAAAACCCCTGATACAAACATCGACGCAAGCTCACCCGATCCATCTCTAATGGCCTTATCCATGCAGGACATTAATAGCATGGCAGAATCTTTGTCCGCAGGAGAGGTCTTCTTGCTGAGGGCTCCAAGGCACCAGTCGAGAAAGTTGAACATTTCAAATGCTCTAAACATTCCTTTCAGTAAGTGATCCAGGTCTGAGAAGGTCCAACAAACCTTAGAGCGCCTCATAGCAGTTCTCCGAGGCGAGTCTACCAGACTTGAGAAGTCAGCCTGGGCAGAGGCAGGTACTCCCAAGCCTGGTGCTTCCCCTGTGGCATACCAAACGCTCGCTTTCGAAGTGAGCTTCGTTGGAGGGAACATGAAGGAAGTCTTGCCAAGGTGTTGCTTAGACTGCAGCCACTCCCCTAAGATCCTTAATGCCCTCTTAGAGGATCTAGCTAGGACTAGCTTAGTATAGGTGGACTTAGCTTGTTGTACGCCCAGCGAAAACTCAGATGGTGGAGAGCGGGGAATAGCAGAGACAAAGTGGTCTGGGTAAACCTCCCTAAGTAGAGCCAAGACCTTACGAAAATCAATAGACTGTGGAGAAAGCTTGGATTCATCCACATCTGATGAGGGATCCAGGTGTGCCTCCTCATCATCCGAAGCCTCATCACCAGAGTGTAGCGAAGAGATCGGACAAGAATGCTGAACTGCAGAGTCAGAATGAGAAGGAACAATATTAGTGGTTTCCTCTTCAAGTGTCTGTTGAGGGAAAACCTGAGGCTCAGACTGCAAAGGCTGAAAAACAGACGAAGCAGAAGGAAGGCGCATGGGTGGAGGAGGCTGACTCCTAGCATGAGTGGTTGAACCCAGGGATAGCGCTTGCTGAGCGGTTGGAGGAAGCGGAGTAGCAAGTTCCTGTTCCTGTGGTCTGAGCGGAGCATGATGAGGTTGAGGCTGCGCAGAACAAGGTAAATGTCTCGCAAGCTGAGGCTCCTGAGGCGCAAGGCCAAGGTGTAGTGGTGCCTGCCTGGTGGAGGGTTGAGCTCGCTGCAGCGAGAGCTGAGGAGACTGACTCATGGACGGGAGAGGTTGTTGTACCTCAACCGAGAGTTGCACCACTGGTGGAGCAGCAAGGGGAGGCGGAGGAAGAGAGGTATAATCCTCCTGATCCCATAGCAAAGGTTGCCTTAACGAAGGCGGAGGCTGAACACCACTGGGAACAGCAAACTCAGAATGTGGCTCAACATCGTACGCCTGGCAGGTGGTACTGCGATCAGGCGGAGCGAGCGCAGGCGGAGCGAACACAGGCGGAGCGAGAGCAGGCGGAGGGAGTGTAGGTGGAGGCGGAGGCGCAACACTCTCAGCCCGACACTCACGCATCAAGTCCGAAAGCTGTGCTTGCATGGACTGAAGAAGAGTCCACTTGGGATCGGCAGAAACGACAGCAGACTGAGGAAAAGCCTTAACAGTAGAGCTCTGTTGTGGCAGAACCTTACTCCTCTTGGGCGGAGTGCAGTCGACAGAAGACTGAGGCGAGTCAGAGCTGAGCCAATGACTGCAACCTGGCTGAGCACTCGCGGACTGGACTCTGCGTTTAAGCGGTCTCGAGACCTGAGACCAACGTTTCTTCCCAGACAGTTGATCAGCGGACGAGATAAAGACGGGCTCAATCGTCTGCAGGTGGGAGTGACGGTCTTTGGAAGACACGCCCGCAACCACCGAGGATACTTCTGTGCGCCTAACAAGGCCTGCCGAACCCTTATGCCCTTCGACATTGCTTCTCCCCTGGGCTTGGGAGCTTGCAAGAGGTCCCGGACTGGGAGGACGACTGGCTCGCACAGAAATATCCTCACGCACCACACTGGCACTGACACTAGCACTTGGCACTGCACTGACACTAGCACTCGTCACAGCACTGGCACTAATTCCACCCACTGCACTCTTGACCTTAAGCTCCTTTATTTCGGCCATCAGAGACTTATGGTCACTTACCACTGACTCTACTTTATCGCCTAAGGCCTGAATAGCACGCAAAACAACAGACATATCAGGCGGAGGGCAAACAGTAGGTTCGGGGGTAGCCACTACAGGGGTAGGAAAAGGTAGGGGATCATGAGGTGAGGAAAACAGTGAAGAGTGAGAAGAACTCCTCCTAACTCTACCTCTCTCTAACTTAGTTGAATATTTCAAAAGACGGACAAATTCCAATTCCGAAAGTCCGGCGCATTCCTCACATCGATTTTCTAACTGACAGGGTCTGTCCCTACAGTCAGAACAAGCGGTGTGAGGATCTACCGAGGCCTTCGGAATACGCCTATTGCAAGACCTACATCGTCTATGGGAGGGAGCTTGCGAAATGTCAGACATCTTGAATCCAAAGAGTTAGCCAAAGGGGGTTCCAAAATCAAGCAAAAAAACGTTGACCGTTAATCAGGACTATATAAAAGCTATCTAGCTAATATAAGAAGGTTTCCAGTAAAGCGACAGCCGTTAATCTGAGAGAATACTTCACCAATTAGCCGTGAATATACTCGAAGACCATAAGCGTATCCCAGAATGTCTTGCCGGAAGCACGACAGAGGAATAATTGAGGAGGTGTCAACAAGAAGTACTTGAGTACCTGGCCACAGGTGGCGCTGGTAAGTACACCCCCTTCTAGTATTGTGATAGCTGGCGTATCCCTCCATAGAATTCTGTCGGGCAACGGAGTTGACAGCTACATGATTATCGGGTAAGTTTAATATTGAAAAATGCCTATTTGCTAATTCTTTTGATTACGTGTTTACAAGCTTAGTGACTTTTCTTTACAGGCAGCGTTGCCAACAGTTTCTCTTTTGATAAACGCGGCGAACCTTGCTACAATATACAACTGTCAAGAGGTCGTTTTAGCCTTCAATGAAGTGTACTGGAATTAATGAAGCCAACTGTACAATATTTTAAACTAATACATTTCTCTGTTGACTTCACAGATCCTAATTGTTTCAAATTGCTTGCCATAAGATTGGTTTGGACTCAAGGAAAGTTTAATTTATGCTACTCAAATTCCCTCGACGGACAGATTCAAGGTACTGTAGGTACCTAGAGGTGATTATTTTTGTAACAGTGGATCTTATGAGTGATACTTTTCAACAATTATTACTGTGTATGGTGGATATCTTCAACTTTCTTTAATCGAGCAAGTTTATTAACTGCTACCATGATACTTTGGCTTACAGGTTTTCTGTTCAACAGCTCAATAACATAGGATATGAAGCAACAGAGAGACAAAGGCTCGCAGGGAGGATAACTACTCTAAAAAGCTTTGTGTACCATTAGAACCTTTACTAAATTATAAACTAGAACTAGGCAAAACATCAGGGAAATTATTATGTACAGTATTGTAATGATCATTGTAGGATTCTTCTAGATCAATCATACTAAAACAAGTTTTAGTAAGCTCCAATTCCTTTAAAATGTATAATGAATAGTAAATATTCCTGGCCAGTAGCCAACAAGGAAAGGTCAACACCATTCATTGATAGCACATAATCTCGGAAAATATAGAAACTTTTGATAGACCATGAGAATCTGGCAGTGGGTCAAAATGTGTTTTAAAGAGCCAGCATGTGGATGAATTTACTACATATGACCCTATTCAATTTTACAGTATGTAAAGTAAAAAATTAATTATTATTTTTCTCCCCCCAAAATATCAAATTCTGGTGACTAACATTCACAACAATAGTGAAAATCCAAAACAGAAATTCATAAGCAGAACAGTCTTTAAAAATGAGTTTAAGCTTTGACTTAACTAACCTCATGGGTCAGTAGCACAGCCTCCACCTGGTAATCATTGCTAAGGGTCTCTTGCATCGCCATGAGAGGGAGAGTTCTTCCCTCCCGCCACCGAGTCCTCTCCACAGCCCACACTTCTCCGGGATTGTTCCAAACCACACCAGTGTCTTCTCTGTACACACCCACCTGAGGAAATTCAACCATAAGTATCTCATTGCAATTACTACCGTATATTATTGTTATGATATTACAGAGATGAAAGAGGAAGTTCTAAAAAATGGGGCACGTGTGAAGGCTTTGTAAATCAACCTGCTTTTTCAGAAAATACATATGAAGAATAGATAACATTGCAGAAATGTTACTTAGGTTATGAAGGCAAAAATATAGTTCCTTGTTAAAGAAAAAAAATGGTTTTGTGAGTCATAGCCTCTTCTCTCATTTCTTAAATATTCTCTTTTTCAAAACTCCAGTCTAATATTCTTCTCTCTGTCCTTTCAAGCTTAACATGAATATTCTTTTCTATATTTTTTTGATACGGCAACAAAAATAAAATTATATAAGAAGCATCAGACATTACTAAGTACAAGGGCATTATATACCAGAAAGTTAACTGGGCATTAAATTAAAATAGAAATAAAGATAAGTAAAATTACTTGACTAATATTGATACAATTAAAGAAATTTGAGAATCAATAAAAGATGTTATTATTAGCTAAGCTACAACCCTAGCTGGAAAAGCAAGAAGCTATAAGCCCAGGGGCTCCAACAGGGAAAAATAGCCTAGTAAGTAAAGGAAATAAGGAAACAAACGATATGAGAAATAATTAACAAAATATTCTAAAAACAGTAACAACATTAAAACATATTTCATATACAGTATAAACTATAAAAAGACTTATGTTAGCCTGTTTAACATAACCTTTACTGCAAGTTTGAACTTTTGAAGTTCTACTGATTCAACAACCTGTTCTAATCTATAAAAAATACCCAAATAGCAAAATTCAAATAAGTAAGGCTCACCTGTACCAAACCTTCTTTAGCTGCTCTTCTAATTGTGAAAGTATTCACAAGTCTGCCGTCAGCTGTGTAACGGATACGATCTGATCCTCCCCCAACAGTGAATGACAATTTCAGCAAAGCTTCCAAAATATCTGCGGGAGGAGAGTTTTAGAATTTTAGAGCACCATGATTACACATACCTGTACAAAATTAAAGTATTATGTTAGCATCAAAGGTAAAATTATAGAATGGTGCAATAAATGGTTTGAAGAAGACTGGTTTGTAAAGTACTTTGTGTTTTGAATGTTTTTGATAATGATTCCTGATGGAAATCCATAGTTTTATAGTTTTGCTGGGTCGACTACCAAACGGAAAAGTTATGCCTTTGCACTAGGTGTTGTCATCAATTACGTTCGAGACACCTTCAAACATGGTGTACTTCTTTAATTCTGTTGATATTCTAATTAACTTTTTTTAAACTTTGCTTCCGTTAGTCATCATAAAAAAAGTTATCGAAATAAAAAAGTTACCATATTCAAAAGCAAGTAACAGTAATGAAACTGTCAAAACACTGGAGCTTTAGTTTGCCAGGACTTCCAGACGCATAGAAAACGGGGGGTTTCCATCCTATTTTCTATGGAGTCATTCATTGCAGCGTTCGTGGAATTACAAATACCTCCTTACTTGATTGAGTTCATGATTTATTGGTTTTTGCTCTGACGTATGCTTGTTTCGCTTACGATTAAACAATATCTCACCGCTCCAATGTTTCGATACTTGTATGCACGTTAGCCCCATGGGCTAGTATTTTGGCATTAATTATCAATTATACAAATTTGAACGGGTAACTACACACTTGACAAAGGGGCGAGATGTAGCTCAGCACTCCAGCATCCGTTCAAACATGGACTTGGCTTCCATTTCCAATGATCAGACCGAGTATATCAAACATATTTCTATCCAAACCTTTTATTATTAACATGACCCATAAAATAAGAGCTATAATTATATTGCGTATTCCAATATTGAAAACAAATAAAGAGGTTTAGAATATAAAAAGTTTGTTTATTACTTCTCTTGTATTTTATTTCTTTATTTCCTTTCCTTACTGGGCTATTTTTCCCTGTTGGAGCCCTTGAGCTTACAGCCTCCAGCTTCTCCAACTAGGGCTATAGCTTGGCTTGTAATAATAATAATACTAATAATAATAATGTTGGGCCTTTTATTCTGTTCGAACAAGTAACTTATGGCAGAAGCACCACCTGTTATTATTAATATTACTAAGCTGCAACCCTAGTTGGAAAAGCAGGATGCTATAAGCCCAAGGGCTACATCAGTGTCTTTCTGAACTACCGGGTGGAAGGAGGCTCCTATGAAAAGTTCTATGATGATAAAAACAGCAAAAGGGGTATTTTTCCCAAAAAATCTGTAGCTTCGTTAAAAGAGGTTTCTGCCAGTAGTATATGGTATTCAAAGTAGTGTATTTGCAAAGATCTGTTTAAATATGTGAGTTTCAATGTCCTAAATAATATTGCACCATTCTATAATTGAACTGCAATAGACTATAAATTGAATTGATGATTTTGGGCCCAGGTGCAACTGGAAAGAAGACAAAAAAGTGGGTTCAGATCAGGGCTAAAGTGATAGTCTAAAAAAAAAACAATAATTTCTACAGTGCATTTTGGAAGTGCACTAATGGCGTCTCTCTCTCTCTCTCTCTCTCTCTCTCTCTCTCTCTCTCTCTCTCTCTCTCTCTCTCTCTCTCTCTCTCAGGGTTTATAAGCAAAACCTTTGTAAAGTAGCCCTGTCTTATTAGGCTAGAAATAACCAAGAGAAATCTTGAATGACACCCTTTCAATTTCTTTGGTAGGGCTAATCAAGGAAGAAATATATAACAGTATCATAACAAGTATAAGCACACCAATAAAAGAAAAAATGAAGTTAATTATTCACACACTTTTAGAGTTAATGCCAAGACAGGTACAGTATAAGGTTCCTCCTTACCTTTATGAAGGTCCTGCCTCAATGCTTCCAGGCAATGGACACCTGTCGAGCACCTTTCAATCTGAACGAGTCTGAAGGCAGCTGCTAACGAGGACACAGCTTTCACTGTGGCTGTGGCTGAAGCATCATCCTTCGTGGACAACTGGACAGCTGATGCAATGTCTCCCATCGATTCCGGACATTGCCGAGTGGATGCTGGTATGTTGTTTTCCTATAGTGGAAGTAGCAAGTAAATTTGTGGTAATATTACAGTACAGTCCCACCCAGGGCCATTCACACTTGCTAGCACATAGGAGCTTGATATTTTTCTTTTATCACGAGCGAAGCGGCACATGGCGGAGCAAAAACCATTAGATTTCAGTAATATTTCAATAGAGTCTAATTGTTTTTGCTCCGACATGAGCTCGCTTCGCTCGCTAAAAAAGAGAAACTTTAAACTCCTACGCACTGGCAAGTAGGAATGGCGTTGGGTGGGGCTCTACCGCAATATTACCAAATTAAGTGATCGTGATCTTTCAAGCTATTCATTTATTCATGAGGTTAGGAACTGTGTGATTACAAATGTTGTCCCTGTCTAGGTTGGAACAAGGAATCCAATAGAAAAGGCTATCCTGAACTAGGACAAGTGTAACAACATGCAAGGATCCCTTAACCTAGATTTGTCTGCTAACAGAGGAACACTCCACCCACTTATTAAAGTATCTTTAGAAGTAATGCTGATCATTTGAATGACTACTGCACCATCTGGAAGTTTGTTGACCACTGGGACCCATTATTTTTTCCCTTACAAGGAACAGTGACAGCCACTCAGTTATAGGCACAAGCTCTTGGTGTAGGGACCAACACAGTACATGAAAAATTCCTACCCCAAAACATCTTTTTTGTTTTCAGGTTAATTAACAATTGTGTGGTCCCAAAGGACTATTATCAGAAATAAAAGGGTAAAATCAACACTCATAAAGGGTTTCCTTACCTACAAAAAAAGCTAATAACTATTGTTCGATAATCCATGGATTCCACACTAACAATAACAAATGAAACTATGACAGACATTGATCAAGCAATGTTACAGTTTTTACTATCATCAATTCCTAGTAATTAGTGGCGTTTCTCAATGGCTTGCAGCTAAATTGAATAGGTGTTGAACCCATAGGTCTCCCTTGCACACTGAGTCCATGGCGCCATGCTTGCAGTTAATATACTTAGCAGAAATGTGCAAATTTTTTTTTGGTATATACTATATCCTATTGCATTGGATTCCCTATTCCTATCCTAAATATGAAACTTCTTAGGGATCACACAGTACTTCCCGAAAAATGGTACTTTTATATGCCTATTTATTTATTCATGACTTGGTAAAGACCTAATAAATAGTTATATTTGGTAAAAATAATAATGGTTGATGACAAAAATATGAATATGGAAAAGCAGTATTGGATAGTGGTTTTTCAATGTTCAAAAATCCCTTTTGTTTGTTTAAAAAGTATTTATTGTTTATGCAAAAAAAAAAAAAAAAATTAATTATATGAATAGGCAAAGGCAGTTTTATATAGTGATTCTTCATAGCTACAAGCATTGTTAAAAATTCCCTTCTATTTAAGTTTCTTTCTTGAATCGGTGTACCATCTTGTCATTCAATAGTTACAATATTTTAATATAATTGCAAAATGGATAAAAAACTTTAATGTAATCATATATCTATTTGATTGAAATCTTTCATCAATAAATTCTACCTGGCATTATTATTATTAATTGCTATGCTACAACCCTAGTTGGAAAAGCAGGATGCTATAAGCCCAGGGCTACAACAGGAAAAATAGCCCAGTGAGGAAAGGAAACAAGGGAAAATAAAATATTTCAAGAGCAGTAACCACATTAAAATAGATATTTCCTAAATAAACTATAAATACTTTAACAAAACAAGAGGAAGAGAAATTAGATAGAATAGTGTGCCTGAGTGTACCCTCAAGCAAGAGAACTCTAACCCAAGACATTGGAAGACCATGGTACAGAGGCTATGACACTACCCCAAGACTACTTACCTCAGTATGGCAACGAAGCACGGACTGTCTGTATGAATCAGCCAATGGTGTCAAAATAGAGTTATTGTTAAAAAGAGCATCTTTGAAGTACTTCTGGAAGCCTGGGATGACTGGGGAATGGGCTTCCACGACTAGAGAACTAGGAAATCTTTTGCTTAGCTGGTAAAAAAGTAAAAAGATATGTAAACTTTATTAACAGACTGTTGATTTTGACTGGAATAAAAACATGCATTATAATACAGTGAAGCATACATTTGTTATATATAACAAGATAATTCATTTTATCATTAATATGAAATTGTGTGGAAAGTGAAGCAAATATTTGGGTGATTCTTTTTTAATTAATATAAATAGAACTAAAAAATGCTTAGCTACATTGTGTCATATTATTATTATCTTTATTACTTGCTAAGCTACAACCCTAGTTGGAAAAGCAGGAAGAACCAAGTCCAGGGGCTCCAAAAGGAAAGATAGCCCAGTGAGGAAAGGAAATAAGGAAACTGCAAGAAAAGTAATTAACAATATAAAATATTTTGAGAACAGTAACAACGTCAAAACAAATCTTTCATACATAAACTATAAGAACCTTAACAAAACAAGAGGAAGAGAAACAAGATAGAATAGTGTGCCTGAGTGTACCCTCAAGCAAGAGAACTCTACCCCAAGATAAAGACCATGCTACAGAGGTTAACAAAGCAAATTCTTAAATAAACTGTATGTCTCACCATCTCAATATCAAGATCTTCAGTGTCTACTGGATTTCCAAGTGTGGACAATACCCATCTGATCTTGGCTCTCCTGAGAACTCGAGTGTCGAGTTCTGCACTCAGGGTGTTGAGTTCACTGACGTTCACGAGCATGACAATGACGCCACTATAACCCTGAGTGAAGGAAAAAAATATTAAATCTATATTTTCAGTTAATTCTATCCACCATTAATTTACTTATAAATTAATTACAATAAATTATTTTTATATATGCTATTTCAGGATGCAGTTAAATTGTTATCTATACAATTTTTTTTCTTTTTTTTTTAAGTCGGCAAAAAAATGTTAAATCCATATTTTCAGTTAATTCTATCCACCATTAATTTACTTATGAATTAATTACAATAAATTATTTTAATATATGCTATTTCAGGATGCAGGTAAATTGTTATCTATACGATTTTTTTCCTTTTTTTTAATTGGTAAAAAAATGTTAAATCGATATTTTCAATTAATTCTATCCACCATTAATTTATCTATGAATTAATTACAATAAACTATTTCTATATATGCTATTTCAGGATGCAGGTAAATTGTTATCTAAACGAATTTTTTTTCTTTTTTTCTTAATCGGTTAAAAAAAATGTTAAATCGATATTTTCAGTTAATTCCACCCACCATTAATTTATCTATGAATTAATTACAATAAATTATTTTTAAATATGCTATTTCAGGATGCAGGTAAATTGTTATCTATACGATTTTTTTTCTTTTTTTTAATTGGTAAAAAAAAATTTAAATCGATATTTTCTGTTAATTCTATCCACCATTAATTTACTTATGAATTAATTACAATAATTTTTTTTTTATATATGCTATTTCAGGATGCAGGTAAAATGTTATCTATACGATTTTTTTTCTTTTTTTTTTAATTGGTAAAAAAATGTTAAATCGACATTTTCAGTTAATTCTATCCACCATTAATTTACTTATGAATTAATTATAATAAATTATTTTTTATATATGTTATTTCAGGATGCAGGTAAATTGTTATCTATAAAAAATGATTTTTTAAGTCACAAAAAAATAATATAGATGACCAGATGAAATAATATTTTCTCTAATCACTGTAGCACTATATATGGCTGGCTGATAATGGATTTTTAAAGTGGTGTAAATAAGATGATTTCATCACGTTATTTCTGGTGAAGTAAATCCTAAAGTAGACTAAATTTACCTTTTCGTTGTTCATAATAGAAAATGAAACTTTTTAATTGAGCAGTTTTTTTAAGAATTACACATATTTAGTTCTTAGGTCATAATATTACACTCAACCTATTCTCTATTGGTGTTAGTTTTCAAGTGAATGCTTGTTTTGATACTATCCAGAGATGATAGTTGCAAGCAAACATATGTCAACATATTTTACTACGAACAAACAAATGAACAAAATATGTTTCCTCTTCCTTACCACTTTGCTCGTGATGAAATGGGTCACTTTATTTGACAGACTCTTAATCCTGCCTTTATCGTTATCGGTGTCCTTTTCCAGCTGCAGGATATGAAGGACTCGCATGCCACCTCTGGCTGCCCTTTCTTCCAGCACCTGGGTTGCTTGGGCACAGCTGGACACGACGCTCACCGCCACTCCGGCCCCACCTGTGCGGACTGCTGCAGACAGCGCAGCCTGTAATGCATTACAATTACTACTGCTGCATATATATATATATATATATATATATATATATATATATATATATATATATATATATATATATATATACACATACATATATATACATACACTATATATATATATATATATATATATATATATATATATATATATATATATATATATATATATATATATATATATATATAGGCTATATATATATATATATATATATATAATATATATATATATATTATACAGTATATATATGTATATATATATATATAATATATATACATATATATATATATATATATATATATATATATATATATATATATATACATATACATCAATTTGACCCTTGATGCCCTAATAAACCTATTAACATTACGCCACTAAGTTTTCCCCCCGGTTACGCCTCAGTGCTGAATGGTCTCCCTGGCACCTGTACAGGACAATTTGGCGGAAATTCCATTAATCTTGGGTATAACAAAGTAATTGATTACCTTTTTTTCATACGTGGTATATATATATATATATATATATATATATATATATATATATATATATATATATATATATATATATATATATATATAACTTGTTTAAAAAGAGCACTGTAACATGCAGAAGTTGTGCAAAATCACAAAGTTTTTTCTGAGTTTGAAAGTTGGAAGGTTATATTTTCGCCCCTGTTTGTGTATGTGTAATGTGTGTGTGTGTTTGTTTGTAAACAGCTTCCTGACCACAATTTTAATCGTAGAGTAATGAAACGTGCAGGGATCAACTCTTATGTAAAAAGCTGGAAATGATTAAATTTTGGAAGGTCAAGCAAAATATCAAATTTACGTAATCAGCCATAAGTTTGGACATCGTTGTCATAGACACTTCAAACTTGGTTCATATTTGAGTATGTGAAAACCCACGTCAATTAATACATGTAAAGGTCAAGGTCAAGGTCGAGAGAGGTCTGCATTCTACTGAGTGCCCCTCTAGTTATTATTATTATTATTATTATTTGTGTAGTGTTTATCTAGATTTCTTTTGGTCTTTGTTATTATTATTACCAATATATCACTTGGGAAAACGTATGTCAGGATTCAGTTTCAATTTCATCTAAAGAGATACCCACCAGAACGTCAGTCGAGCAAAGCAAACCCACAAACACAACAGTAACCTTCCCAATAAACAGCTTAAATTCACAGACCGAAGCAACAAATATGTTCACATTGACATTCATCTAGTTTAATCGTAGAAAGGTACAGCAAACGGCTCGCCTTTGGTAGGTATCTGATTCTCTATCAGCACACCAGCCACCAGTTTAACAGCCTACCTGTATCTGATCAGTAAGATGAGGAGCCGTTGTGAAGACGTTGTCCGCTGGAGGAATAGTGTGGGCCGCCCTAGCTTCCGTCACCAAGATGGGCGTGCTGAAAGCGTGGAGAGGCCTGGCCACGCTGGTGACTACCTCACCTGGACCGAGCCCAACTACACCTGATCAAGAAGACGAAACATCATCGTATTTTCAATTTCAACAAAATGTACACATACTATGGTGTCATCAGTGATAAGTTTGCCTGTATTATTATCATTATTATTATTATTATTATTACTTGCTAAGCTACAACCATAGTTGGAAAAACAGGATGCTATAAGCCCAGGGGCTTCAACAGGGAAAGTAGCCCAGTGAGGAAAGGAAATAAGATAAAAAAAATTACCTAAGAACAGTAGCATCAAAGTAAATATCTCCTATATAAACTATAAAAACTTTAAGAAAACAAGAGGAAGAGAAATAAGATAGAATAGTTTGCCAGAGCGTACCCCCAAGCAAGAGAACTTTAACCTAAGACAGTGGAAAGCCATGGTACAGAGGCTATGGACTACCCAAGACTAGAGGACAATGGTTTGAGTATGAATAATGCATCCTACGTCTGATTAGGCAATGCAGGTCCTAGGGAGCAACAAATCTCAGTTAAAGTCAGCATACAGCAACTTGGAAGAAGTTATGTAGGAACAGGAGAGTTTGGTGCTTACAGGTGACAGGGCAAAGGCAAAGATTTAGGGGTCCCCACACAGGCCAATTTTCAGTGGACATTGGCTGCCACTGTTTTGTGGTGAAAAATTAAATGCTAAAGTTTTTATGGATGCCTGCACACAAGCCAATTTTTAGTGGTGTGGTGTTCACAGCTTCCTTCTCCCCTCTTTCGTGGCACCCTGAAACATTGGCAGTCACCGTCCACTGAAAATTAGCTTGTGTGTGGCCCTAATTCAGTGTTTCTATACTGTAAGGGGCCCTAATTCTGTGTTTCTAAACTGTAAGAGGCCCTAATTCAGTGTTTCTATTCTGTTAAGGGCCCTAATTTGGTGTTTCTATACTGTCAAGGTGCCCTAATTTAGTGTTTATATACTGCCAGGAGCCCTAATTTTGTGTTTCTAAACTGTAAGGGGCCCTAATTCAGTGTTTCTATTCTGTTAAGGGCCCTAATTTGGTGTTTCTATACTGTCAAGGTGCCCTAAGTTAGTGTTTATATACTGCCAGGAGCCCTAATTCTGCGTTTTTAAACTGTAAGGGGCCCTAATTCAGTGTTTCTACTGTATGCTGTCAAAGGATCCTAATTCAGTGTTTCTATTATGTCAAGGGGCCCTAATTCAGTGTTTCTATTATGTCAAGGGGCCCTAATTCAGTGTTTCTATACTGTAAGGGGCCCTAATTCTGTTTCTATACTGTAAGGGGCCCTGATTCAGTGTTTCTATATTGTAAGGGACCCTAATTCAGTTTTTCTATACTGTAAGGGGCCCTAATTCAGTGTTTCTATTCTGTTAAGGGCCCTAATTCAGTGTTTCTATACTGTAAGGGGCCCTAATTCTGTTTCTATCCTGTAAGGGGCCCTAATTCAGTATTTCTATTATGTCAAGGGGCCCTAATCCAGTGTTTCTATGCTGTAAGGGGCCCTAATTCAGTGTTTCTATACTGTAAGGGGCCCTAATTCAGTGTTTCTATTATGTCAAGGGGCCCTAATCCAGTTTCTATACTGTAAGGGGCCCTAATTCAGTGTTTCTATACTGTAAGGGGCCCTAATTCAGTGTTTCTATACTGTAAGGGGCCCTAATTCAGTGTTTCTATTATGTCAAGGGGCCCTAATTCAGTGTTTCTATACTGTAAGGGGCCCTAATCCAGTGTTTCTATACTGTAAGGGGCCCTAATTCAGTGTTTCTATACTGTAAGGGGCCCTAATTCAGTGTTTCTATTATGTCAAGGGGCCCTAATCCAGTGTTTCTATACTGTAAGGGGCCCTAATTCAGTGTTTCTATACTGTAAGGGGCCCTAATTCAGTGTTTCTATTATGTCAAGGGGCCCTAATCCAGTGTTTCTATACTGTAAGGGGCCCTAATTCAGTGTTTCTATACTGTAAGGGGCCCTAATTCAGTGTTTCTATTATGTCAAGGGGCCCTAATTCAGTGTTTCTATACTGTAAGGGGCCCTAATTCAGTGTTTCTATACTGTAAGGGGCCCTAATTCAGTGTTTCTATTATGTCAAGGGGCCCTAATCCAGTGTTTCTATACTGTAAGGGGCCCTAATTCAGTGTTTCTATACTGTAAGGGGCCCTAATTCAGTGTTTCTATACTGTAAGGGGCCCTAATTCAGTGTTTCTATACTGTAAGGGGCCCTAATTCAGTGTTTCTATTATGTCAAGGGGCCCTAATCCAGTGTTACTATACTGTAAGGGGCCCTAATTCAGTGTTTCTATACTGTAAGGGGCCCTAATTCAGTGTTTCTATTATGTCAAGGGGCCCTAATTCAGTGTTTCTATACTGTAAGGGGCCCTAATCCAGTGTTTCTATACTGTAAGGGGCCCTAATTCAGTGTTTCTATACTGTAAGGGGCCCTAATTCAGTGTTTCTATTATGTCAAGGGGCCATAATCCAGTGTTTCTATACTGTAAGGGGCCCTAATTCAGTGTTTCTATTATGTCAAGGGGCCCTAATTCAGTGTTTCTATACTGTAAGGGGCCCTAATTCTGTTTCTATCCTGTAAGGGGCCCTAATTCAGTTTCTATATTGTAAGGGGCCCTAATTCAGTGTTTCTATACTGACAAGGGGCTCTAATTCAGTTTATATACTGTCAAGGGCTCTAATTCAGTGCTTCTATACTGTCAAGGGCTCTAATTCAGTGTTTCTATACTGCAAAGAGGCCCTAATTCAGTTTCTATACTGCCAAGGGCCCTAATTAAGTGTTTCTATACTGTAAGGGGCCCTAATTCAGTATTTCTACTGTATACTGTCAAGGGATCCTAATTCAATGTTTCTATAATGTCAAGGGACCCTGATTCAGTGTTTCTATACTGTCAAGGGCCCTAATTCAGTGTTTCTATACTGTCAAGAACTGCCCTTTTCTGCTGAAAGAAGAGATTTATGTTAGGTAATGGAATATGTAACTAACCTAGAAGTGGTGCATTTGGTGGCTGGGTTTCCTGCAGAAGTCGAACTGTTTGTCTCAGGGCCATCTCTTTATCACCACAGGCGTCGTACACACGGAGGCCTTATGGGGGAAAAAAATTAAAAGAAAACATTGAAGTTTCTCTTAAAGTTCCAATGCTACTGATACTGAAATTTCTCAGCTCTTCTGGTGACTACCTTGATCTAGACGAGTTAAAAGAATAAGTTTCAGTAATATCTTTGATTGAGAATGTATAGAACAATGATTTGTTTGCTATGGTAAAGAGAAAAGCTCTTTTATGTTTATTAAAGGATAAGAAAACATTGAAGTTTCTCTTAAAGCTCCAATGCTTCTGATACTGGAATTTCTCAGTTCTTCTGGTGACTGGTTTGGTCTACACGAGTTTCAAAATTAAGTAATATCTTTGATAGAAAATGTAGAGAACAATATTTTTTTGCTATGGTGAAGTGAAAAGCATATTTTATGTTTATTTTTTCTTTCTATGAATGACATACCAATCGTGTAGTCCTGGTGTGATTGGTTGTTGATGGTTTGAAGTGCCCACTCAGCAGCACCCAGTTCCTCCATAGTTCTTAGGCCTACTCGGCCACAGCCTGCACCTGCCTCTTCAGATTTTTCATGTACACTTCCAACAATACCTGTAAAATATAGTTAAATGTTGTATTATTATTATTATTATTATTATTACTTGCTAAGCTACAACCCTAGTTGGAAAAACAGGATGCTATAAACCCAGGGGCTCCAACGGGGGAAAATACCTCAGTGAGGAAAAGAAAATAGGAAAAGAAAATATTTTAAGAAGAGTAACATTAAATATCCCCTATATAAACTATTAAAACTTTAACTAAACAAGAGGAAGAGAAATAAGATAGGAGTGTGCGCTCGAGTGTACCCTCAAGCAAGAGAACTCTAACCCAAGACAGTGGAAGACCATGGTAGAGAGGTTGTGGCACTACCCAAGACTAGAGAACACTGGTTTGATTTTGGAGTGTCCTTCTCCTAGAAGAGCTGCTTACCATAGCTAAAGAGTCTCTTCTACCCTTACCAAGAGGAAAGAGGCTCCTGAATTAAGAAGCTCGAAGAAGGCCAAAGTTCAGGTAGAAATATAAATTACTGAATGATATGAAGGAAAATGGTTTAGGAGAACGAGATGTACAACACAGGACAGAGTGAGATGGAGAAGCCTGACTAGATTTAGCGACCCCATTTGAAAATAGGAAAACCTGAAAACAAAGATTATGATGAAGGTTTGAACAATTAATGGTACTAAAGGAATACAGCTCACACTTAAAACAAAATCTATAAAATACAGTCAAATATTGTAGAAGCATTACCAAATAAGCTATGGTTGTGTTACACGTATGCTGAGTGGAATGAATTTGTGGGCAGTCTGAAAATGGAGAGAGAGAGAGAGAGAGAGAGAGAGAGAGAGAGAGAGAGAGAGAGAGAGAGATGCGGAAGAAGTTATCGCAAAGAATAAAAAAATAATTAGACTCAGCCATGGAGAACCGACCGAAATAACAATGCAGGGATCATTTGAGAGCAAGACCGTGAAATTACTCGGGATGAGAAGCCGTTTTCCTTTCTTCTATTATAATTCCACGCATGGATTTGATAGTCTCTTCTTGTCTAATTACATTAAAAATTGGTTAAACTAGTTCTCTTCAAAATGATCCCGTAGGAGAAACATTTTAATAAAATAAATGCAATTATTAGGATTTTTGGAGGATAATATATCAAGCTCATTTCTTGAAATGGCTGCAACCTTACCATCCTTATGAGTTAAGTCCACTCACCATTCCCTGGCCCTCCCTGGCTCTCGCTTGGGTGGAGAGGAGACTTGGGCTCTGGTTATATGTGTTTAGTCCCAAGGGCATTGTCCTGCTTGCTAAGGAAATGTCAATGTCCCTTGCCTCTACCATTCATGAATGGCCTTTAATCATTTGAACTAGTTATCGACGTACCTCCTATATATTAATCTAATTCTTTGTTCCAAATGGTAAAACTGTTTTATATATATATATATATATTGGCGTGCTACTGTCTTAAGCACACATTTGAGTATGAGTTGTTTTCAGATGTATTTAAATGGATTAACTGAATACATCTTAATGGTTTTTAAGTTTTATTCTATAAAACAACAGAGTTAAACATCTCCATCACTGGAGGAAGCTGTGTTGGTCCAGATGACCAATTCTGGTGAAGTTTAGATATGAACTGAATAAATTATCGATATCACAGATATCGTATGCTTGCTTTAATTTAGCCACGTGACGGAATCGGAAGACACCTGCATCCGGTGACGTCACAAACTTTCACACGAGGAGACAATGTGTTGACGTTAAGAAAGAATGTCAATTTGCCGAGGTTTGCATTATACGTCCTGTTTACAATTTTGAATGACTACAGCAAATCCCAGGGTTAGTTCTTCCAACCAACATGACATATTACGTCATTTGTTTTAAACATGTAATATTAACTATTCTAATCATTACATATATATATATATATATATATATATATATATATATATATATATATATATATATATATCTTTAGATATTTATTCACTTCTACCTCCATCCTCAGGGCTTTGCTCCCAGAAGGATGTTGGGAATTAAATGGCAGGATAGGATTGGAAATGAAACTATAAGAGAGATTACTCGAGTGCCTTATGTCGATGAGATCATGGTGAGGGGTATATGGAGATGGTTTGGACATGTTCTTCGCACTCCCCAAAAGAGATTAGTTCACCAAACGTTCAGCTGGGCTCCACGAGGCACTAGAAGAGTTGGGAGACCCAGACCTACTTGGCTGAGGACTATGAAACGCGAAGTAGGAGATGATGAATGGAGACGTATTCATACTATTCAATTAAAAACTCAAGATAAAGACGACTGTCGAAATCTAACCGAGGCCCTTTGCGTCAATAGGCTGGAAGACATAGGCCTACATGGATGAAGAATATGAACCTCGAAGTAGATGATGAATGGAGACGTATTCAATTAAAGTCTCACGATATAGACGACTGGCAAAATCTAACCAAGGCCCTTTGCGTTAATAGGCTGGAAGACATAGGCCTACATGGATGAAAACTATGAAGCGCGAAGTAGGAGATGATGAATGGAGACGTATTCAATTAAAAGCTCAAGATAAAGACGACTGGGGAAATCTAACCGAGGCCCTTTGCCTCAATAGGCGTAGGAGGAGGAGATGATGATGAGGAGGAGGAGGATAACCAATAGGCGTAGGAGGAGGAGACGATGATGATGACCAATAGGCGTAGGAGGAGGAGATGATGATGATGATGATGATGACCATCCTAATTGCTTACCTATGATGACATCTCCTGGAAGCGTCAGTGGTTCTGGATCAGAGACAAATGTAGAAGCCGAGTTCACCATCAATAAGGCCAGCAACACTCCAAGCGCGTTCCCCAACGACGACATCTTCTGCAAAACAGAAAGAAGAAGATTTCACATATAAGAATTTCACACACACACAATGCCTTGTATCAGATGAGGTTTTACATGGTCAAACGCTTCGTCAAACCTTGTTGTCGAACCTGCTTGCCAAACAGTTCGAAGAGGTGGAGTCAAATGCATAAGGTTTGTGGACAACGAAGCCCCGCCCACAAAAGACTTCCTTCGAACAGTTCGACGAACTTGTTCGACAACATAATACCCACATGGTCGAACATCACTTCAAACACGTGTCTACAGAACTGCACACACACACACTGGGGATATCTTTTGTTTGGGCCACCCCTACTAGGTTGGTTTGCTGTGAGCAATTAGTTGAAAATCTCCCATCCTTACTAATCCGCACTGGCCAGCGTGGTGATGAAATTTGGCCAAACTCCGGACGTAAATGATGAATTAACATGTCTAAGGCCTTTATCCTGCAGTGGACTTGTAACGGATGCATTTGTTGTTGTTGTTGTTGTTGTGTATATATATATATATATATATATATATATATATATATATATATATATATATATATATATATATATACAGAGAGAGAGAGAGAGAGAGAGAGAGAGAGAGAGAGAGAGAGAGAGAGAGAGAGAGAGAGAGAGTCCAATTTAAAGGACTATTTAGCTTGCCTTAATTCAGTCATATGTTCAAACCATGACCCGGATAAATACACACACACACACACACACACACACACACACACATATATATATATATATATATATATATATATATATATATATATATATATATACATACATATATATAAATATATAATATATAGACTCACATTCCTCTCACGAAAAACCATATCTGGTGGTCTTTCAAACCACACCGAATTTCATGCATTCGAATGAACGACGCTAAGGAAGTTCAATTTCCTCCCGAGTCATGTGACACGAACAGAAGTAAGATTTGGTAGTCCGTTCACCTTCACGCAAAATGAAGATTTGACAATTGGCTATTTTAATATGAGAGAGAGAGAGAGAGAGAGAGAGAGAGAGAGAGAGAGAGAGAGAGAGAGAGAGAGAGAGAGAAAATTTCTTAACGTCAATTTGTATGATAAAGACAAAAGAAATGAAAGTTTTCTCACGGCAATTTCAGTTTTTCTGCTTTCAAATTTGCGTATGAATATATATCAACATAAAAATTTGAAAATTAAATAAAAGGTCTATATATATATATATATATATATATATATATATATATATATATATATATATATATATATATATATATATATATATAGTTAATTAATAATATATATATACGTATATATATATTGTTAATATATATAATATATATATATATATATATATATATATATATATATATATTCAAATAAGCCATATATATTTTTGATACATTAATGTCTGGATTCTCTTAACGACCTCGGGATCAGAGCCCCAGGCGAAATCACACAAAGACAAGAGCTTGGCTCCGGCCGGGAATCGAACCCTGGTCGGCAAGCTTGTACAGACAGTGACTAACCCACTTGGCCACGAAGAAAGATAAAAGTCAATGACAATTCTTCTGTACTTATACCTGTCGAATTCAGGTATTTTGTACTTAGAATTGAAATCAACCCATCTTCACCATCGTAGCTAATTGGTAGTTTGTTACTTGGCATTCAATTAATGATAAATATTGCACATTTTTACGTGTTTTTCATATTCAAATAAGCCATATATATTTTTGATACATTAATGTCTGGATTCTCTTAACGACCTCGGGATCAGAGCCCCAGGCGAAATCACACAAAGACAAGAGCTTGGCTCCGGCCGGGAATCGAACCCTGGTCGGCAAGCTTGTACAGACAGTGACTAACCCACTTGGCCACGAAGAAAGATAAAAGTCAATGACAATTCTTCTGTACTTATACCTGTCGAATTCAGGTATTTTGTACTTAGAATTGAAATCAACCCATCTTCACCATCGTAGCTAATTGGTAGTTTGTTACTTGGCATTCAATTAATGATAAATTTTGCACATTTTTACGTGTTTTTCATATTCAAATAAGCCATATATATTTTTGATACATTAATGTCTGGATTCTCTTAACGACCTCGGGATCAGAGCCCCAGGCGAAATCACACAAAGACAAGAGCTTGGCTCCGGCCGGGAATCGAACCCTGGTCGGCAAGCTTGAGCAGACAGTGACTAACCCACTTGGCCACGAAGAAAGATAAAAGTCAATGACAATTCTTCTGTACTTATACCTGTCGAAGTAACTAACTACCAATTAGCTACGATGGTGAAGATGGGTTGATTTCAATTCTAAGTACAAAATACCTGAATTCGACAGGTATAAGTACAGAAGAATTGTCATTGACTTTTATCTTTCTTCGTGGCCAAGTGGGTTAGTCACTGTCTGTACAAGCTTGCCGACCAGGGTTCGATTCCCGGCCGGAGCCAAGCTCTTGTCTTTGTGTGATTTCGCCTGGGGCTCTGATCCCGAGGTCGTTAAGAGAATCCAGACATTAATGTATCAAAAATATATATGGCTTATTTGAATATGAAAAACACGTAAAAATGTGCAAAATTTATCATTAATTGAATGCCAAGTAACAAACTACCAATTAGCTACGATGGTGAAGATGGGTTGATTTCAATTCTAAGTACAAAATACCTGAATTCGACAGGTATAAGTACAGAAGAATTGTCATTGACTTTTATCTTTCTTCGTGGCCAAGTGGGTTAGTCACTGTCTGTACAAGCTTGCCGACCAGGGTTCGATTCCCGGCCGGAGCCAAGCTCTTGTCTTTGTGTGATTTCGCCTGGGGCTCTGATCCCGAGGTCGTTAAGAGAATCCAGACATTAATGTATCAAAAATATATATGGCTTATTTGAATATGAAAAACACGTAAAAAATGTGCAAAATTTATTATATATATATATATATAGAGAGAGAGAGAGAGAGAGAGAGAGAGAGACCTATGAACTAGAATAAGAACTGCTTGTAGGTCAGAATAGGAAAATCAACGCAGTAAGTTAGCCAAGACACCAGCTACCCGTTGAGAGACTACCGCTAGAGAGTTATTGGGTTCTTTTGACTGGCAGGACATTACTACATTGGACCCCTCTCTCGGGTTACGGCTCATTTCATCTTAGCCGACACATACACAGTATAGTCTGGCCTATTCTTTACACATTCTCCTCTTTCCTCATACCCTTGACAACACTGAAATTACCAAACAATTCTTCTTCTCTCAGAGGGGTTAACTACTGCACTGAAATTGTTCAGTGACTACTTTCCTCTTAAGCTGTGGTAAGCAGCTCTTATAAGAGGACACTTCAAAATCAAACCATTGTTCTCTACTCTTGGGTAGGGCCATAGCCTCTCTGCCATGGCCTTCTACTGTCTTGGGGTAGAGTTCTCATGCTTGAGGGTAGATTCGGGCACTCTATTCTATCTTATTTCTCTTGTTGTTATTTTCAATTTTTTGAAGTTTATATATGAAAGATTTATTTTAATGTTGTTATTGTTCTTAAACTTCTTGTAGTTTTTCCTTATTTCCTTTCCTCACTAGGCTATTTTCCCCGTTGAAGCCCTTGGGCTTATAGCATCCTGCTTCTCCAAGTAGGGTTATGTAGCTTAGCAATTAATAATAATAATAATAATAATAATAATAATAATAATGTAGGAAATATTTATTTTAATGTTACTGTTCTTAAAATATTTTATTTTTCCTTGTTTCCTTTCCTCACTGGGCTATTTTCCCTGTTGGAGCTCCTCGGGTTTATAGCCTCCTGCTTCTCCAAATAGGGTTGTAGCTTACCATGTAATAATAATAATAATAATAATAATAATAATAATAATAATAGATTTATCGTAAACCGGCTTTTATACAGGCCTTGCGATGAGTCGCTTATTAACGATTTCCTGAAATAACACATCTGGTGCAGGTCGGAGAAGGCACAGGCTGTTAACCTGAAAATGAGTCACACCTGATAGATTTCATATGATTGAAATGAAAATTCTTTAAATTAATTTGTTTCATAAGTCAGTTTTTTGTACTGGTAGTATTATTAAACATGAGTTAATTTGTAATTTGAAACTACTGGTCAATGCGGAAGAAGCTTTCCTTTGAGACCACACTTTCCGTAAAAAGTAGCGCCACAGTGCGAACAGGTTTTATCATTTGACGCTAAAATTACTCTAGCGCCAAATGTTGGCGGAACTGAAACGTCTTTCCGCCAACGGAAGGAAGATCTTCACCGTGCGAGAGTTGCCATGTAGGGAATATTTTCGCGTCAATTTGCCTGTAATTTTACCTTTAGAGTTAAGAGTCTTCTTCATTCACTGCAAGTTACGTTGTCTATTAGAGCTAAATGAAACAGACAACAAAATAAGAATACGTTGTCTATTAGAGCTAAATGAAACAGACAACAAAATAAGAAAACGTTGTCTATTAGAGCTAAATGAAACAGACAACAAAATAAGAATACGTTGTCTATTAGAGCTAAATGAAACAGACTACAAAATAAGAATACGTTGTCTATTAGAGCTAAATGAAACAGACTACAAAATAAGAATACATTGTCTATTAAAGTTAAATGTAACAAACTACAAAATAAGAATACGTTGTCTATGAAAGCTAAACGCACCGGACCGCAAAATAGAAAAAGAGAAGACAAATTGCTTAGAATTATCTGACCGTGTTAGCACATCCCCTCCTGACAATTTGACATGGTTCGGGTACCCCACAATCCTTTTTGACCTTCATGTTTTTTCTCTCTAGCACTAAATCAGAAGTGGTGAGAAGAAGGAAGAAAATAACTTGGAACTACGCACCAAATTAAGCAGAGAATATTTGACCACCTAGATGCATATTTTGCTCCAGGTATAAGTATAATTGAGCTGATAATGTCTGTTCAGTAAGCTATGACTCATCTGAGACCTTAAGAGTTGTATTCTTTTTTGCAGTTTGGAATATAAATTTGATCTTTTAAATATATCAAAATATGAGGTATATACATAATTTGCTTAGATATCAATCATTTAAAGCATTATAAAAGATATCAACAACTTATACTAAAATTAATACTACTGGCTGGGAGGAACGTAGAGAGTAGAGATCCCCTGTTTGTTTTGTTTCATTTGTTGATGTCGGCTACCCCCCAAAATTGAGGAAAATGCCTTGGTATATGTATAATAATAATAATAATAATGTTTATTGGACAAAAAATATTTACATTCAAAGATTTACAAAAAGAAAAAAAGACTCAGTCCAAGCCCATGTGGAGCAGAGCTCTTCGGGCAATAATACAACAAAATAATATCATCAATTAAGTAAAAATAAAAAATAAAGTAAATATGGATATAGATATACAAAATGTACGCATACATATACATAATCATATGTATACAAATAGATACATATAAATGAGAATCTTAGCCTAAAAACAAATGGAAATGCATATTTATATGATAAGGAAAGATGGTATATGAAAGCTAATGGTATATACATTGAAAAAATTGTAGATATTAAGCAAAAAACTCAGTAAAAGAACTAGTTTTACAAATAAAAAAATATTCTAAACAATGAAACATACTTGCGTTGTGGTTAGGTAGGCAAGTATAAATATTTATTAATAAAGCTTAATACCCAGATAACAGGAGATTTGTATATGATTTCTTAAAAGACCGAACGCTAAGCAGTGCCTTTAGATAAGCGGGCAGAGTATTCCAAAGTTTAATACCTTGGTATAGATACGATTGCTCGCATCTATTAATACGTATGAAAGGGAGAGTTAAGTTTGAATTTCTTGTTCCATATGGATGAACTGATTGTTCCTGAATTATTTTTCGTCTTAAATCTGGAAATTTGTTCAAAATAAGTGTTTGGAACATCATATTCATTAAGGAGAGCTTATAATTGTCTTCCAGCTTCAATATCGAGAGAGACCGGAAAAGTGGCGATGTATGAGCTAAGTAATCACTGGAGCTTATGATTCTTACCAGTCTTTTTTGAATTACAATTAATGGTTGCAAGACATTTCTACTACTACTCCCCCACGCCGTATTGCAGTAATTTAGGTGAGGAGATACTAACGAGTGATACAATTGTTTTATAATGTATGTAATACTACTTTTATATAAAAAATGCAATTAGATATATAAAAAAATCTTATATTGATAACTGGCAATTTTGTCTCGAAATATATTTACTCTGGTTTAACTTTACTTTTAAAAAGTGGCATAGGCCTAAAAATTATACTCAAGGAAGAGCTATAGACCTACGTTTCCCAAAGATAAAAAAAGTTGTCGCAATCTAAAACAATAAAAGATACTGCAAAAAAAAAAAAAAAAAAAAAAAAACCTTACATTGATAACTGAAAGTTTTGTCTCTAAATATATTTACTCTGGATTAACTTTACTTTTAAAAAGTGTCATAGGCCTAAATATTATACCCAAAGAAGCGCTATAGACCTACGTTTCCTAAAGACAAAAAGTTGTCGCAATCTAAAACAGTGAAAGACACTGCATACGCAGTATTGCGTGCATTTGTCCATGGGAACGGAAAGATGAAAGCTTTAGCCAAACAATAGTGCTATTGGTTGGTTCCAGACAAGAATCTATGGAGTGTGGCTCAACCTAGACTGTTTACAGTTTCGCTTTCTACGTAGATAAATGATGTCTTAACAATGATGGTGTTGCATAAAGATTATGCACGGTACAGTAGCCGTTTTTACTTTTTTAAATGAGGATTTTTTTCATATTAGAATACAAAAATGACTGAAAAACACTGTAGGCTAATGCATGGCAAAGTATTCGTTGTTTTTTTCTTTTACTGTTAAAGAAGGATTTTTTTCATTTTAAAATATAGAAATGACTCTGTTAAAGGAAGGTTTTTTTATCTTATTATACAGAAATGACTGGAAATACTGTAGGCTAATGCATGGCGAAGTATCCGTTTATTTTTCATTTTTCTGTTAAAGAAGGATTTTTTTTCATTTTAAAATACAGAAATGACAGGAAATGCTGTTGTTATTGGTAACTTCAAAATCATGGAATTCTAAAAATCTAAAAAATAGATATGTTGAGAGAGAGAGAGAGAGAGAGAGAGAGAGAGAGAGAGAGAGAGAGAGAGAGAGAGAGAGAGAGAGAGAGAGAGAGATAATGTATTCACGACCGCTAGAAAAAAGATGATACAGTAGAAACGCTTACAGAATCTATCAAGTAAAAATATATATTAAAGAAATGTATGAACAGTCTACAAAAACAATTAATCATTTGAAGAAGGCAGTGAATACTTGGAAAGACACCGAACTGATTTGGAATATTACTAAATGAAGCTGAGCTCAGCCAATCATTTAAAATGGCTGCTAATCTCCCCCGCTCAGTATAGCCTAACGTAGATTGCATGCGTCTAACAAAAGACAACCTAACCACTTTCTCAATGGCGCATTGGTGCAGTATGGCAATGGAAGAACAAGCACAACAAGCAAACATGAATGAATCGCTTGATGGGGCTTACGTGTGGTTATACATTACGTAAATGAGATCAGTTTGGGACTGCCTATTGCTTGCAAAATCATGCAAAACATTATGCAAATGGCAGTGGACAATCGTAAGTGATTAGGAAAGGATATGTTGTTGCTGTACTTAAAATATTCTATTTTTCCTCCTTTCCTTTCCTCACTGAGCTATTTTCCATGATGGGGCCCTTGGGCTTATAGCATCTTGCTTTTCTAACTAGGGTTGTAGCTTAACAAGTAATGATAGTGATAATGATGATTAAACCTAAGCTGTTATGTGTCTCAAAGAGATCTCTTGCTTGAGGGTACACTCGGGAACACTATTCTATCTTATTTCTCTTCCTCTTATTTTGTTTAGTTTTTTTTTAGTTTATATATAAATTATTTATTTAAGTATTGTTTTCTTTTCTAACTGAGCTATTTTTTTTTTTTTTTTTGAGACTTTGGGCTTATAGCATCTTGCTTTCCCAACTAGGGTTACAGCTTGGCTAGTAGTAATAATAATAATAATAATAATAATAATAATAATAATTCCAACAATACTATTAATAATATTGGTAATAATAGTAATAATAATACTATTCAATAATAATATTAGTGATATTAATGAAAAGTAGTATAAAAAATAATAATGATAATAAAAATATTAATAATGATGATAATAATAATAAAAATAATAATAATAATAAAAACAATAATAATAATCTTAATAATAATAACCATGATAATAACAATATTAATAATAATAACAATAGTAATAATAATAATAATAATAATAATAATAATAATAATAATTTTAATAATAATATTTTCAATATTAATAATAATAATAATAATAATAATTTTAATAATAATATTATCAATATTAGTAATAATAATAATAACAACAATAATAATAATAAATAATAATAATAATAATAACAATAATAATAACACACCCCTACTTATTCCCTCACAAGATATAATTGAGAGAGGGCGGGGGAGGGGGGTGTGAGCTAAGGTTTTGGACAAGACCGAGTAAAGCCCCCCCTGACACTTGCACGCATTCGTGGCACGCACTGGCACGCATTGATGCGCGAACTCGCGTGAACGAGCCGTGAAAATGTCGTGAAAAGTGCGGAAACTCGCGTGCCAGAGCGTACCAATGCGTGCCATGCGGGCCCAAAACTTTGAAATGTTTAAAGTTTGTGGCACGCATTGGCACGCACTAAATGGCCGTGAACGATGCGCCAACTGGAGTGAACTGGAGTGAACAGTGAGGGAACTGGCGTGAACTGGAGTGAACTGGAGTGAACGATGCGGGAAGTGGCGTGAACTTTATAATGAAGAGAAACAAAAAGGAAACGAAAATATTAATGAAAAGGAAAGAAAAATAAACCTAGTAAATTTTTATATTTGCTGTTTTAATGTGAAAAAAAAATGATATCTTATTTCAAACTATTTCTATAACTTTATAATGAAGAGAAACAAAAAGGAAACGAAAAAATTAATGAAAAGGAAAGAAAAATAAACCTAATAAATTTTTATATTTGCTGTTTTAATGTGAAACAAAATTATATCTTAAAAATTCAAACTATTTCTATAACTTTATAATGAAGAGAAACAAAAAGGAAACGAAAAAATTAATGAAAAGGAAAGAAAAATAAGCCTAATAAATTTTCATATTTGCTGTTTTAATGTGAAAAAAAATTATATCTTATTTCAAACTATTTTTATAACTTTATAATGAAGAGAAACAAAAAGGAAACGAAAAAATTAATGAAAAGGAAAGAAAAATAAACCTAATAAATTTTCATATTTGCTGATTTAATGTGAAAAAAAATTATATCTTATTTCAAACTATTTTTATAACTTTATAATGAAGAGAAACAAAAAGGAAACGAAAAAATTAATGAAAAGGAAAGAAAAATAAACCTAATAAATTTTTATATTTGCTGTTTTAATGTGAAAAAAAAATTATATCTTATTTCAAACTATTTTTATAACTTTATAATGAAGAGAAACAAAAGGGAAACGAAAAAATTAATGAAAAGGAAAGAAAAATAAACCTAATAAATTTTTATATTTGCTGTTTGAATGTAAAAATAAAATGATGTCTTATTTCAAACTATTTCTATAACTTTATAATGAAGAGAAACAAAAAGGAAACGAAAAAATTAATGAAAAGGAAAGAAAAATAAACCTAATAATTGTTTATATTTGCTGTTTGAATGTAAATATAAAATGATGTCTTATTTCATGCACACACTTATTTTCCTCTATTACCAATCAAGACCCAAAACTTTTGTTTTGAATAAAAATGAACTGAAAAATAAACCCAAGAAATTTTTAAGTTTGCTGTTTGAATGTAAAAATAAAATGATGTTTTATTTCATCAACATACTTATTCTTCTTTATTACCTTAAAATGAAGGGCAAAACAAATTTTTTCTGTTTGCAGTTTTAATGTAAAAATAAAATTATTTCTTATTTCAACACACTTTTTTCTCTATTACCTTAAAATCAACAGCCTAAAAACTTTTCATGTTTGCTGCTTTTAATGTTAAAATAAAATGC
>NC_090740.1:111065298-111070298 GCF_036898095.1 Palaemon carinicauda | reverse complement strand
CTCTCTCTCTCTCTCCTCTCCTCTCTCTCTCTCTCTCTCTCTCTCTCTCTCTCATTCCTTGTCTATACTATACTTATCAAATAAACGTTTGATTTGAGTTTTTAATTTTATGATTCTCTCTCTCTCTCTCTCTCTCTCTCTCTCTCTCCTCTCTCTCTCTCTCTCTCTCTCTCTCTCTCTCATTCCTTGTCTATACTATACTTATCAAATAAACGTTTGATTTAAGTTTTTAATTTTATTATTCTCTCTCTCTCTCTCTCTCTCTCTCTCTCTCTCTCTCTCTCTCTCTCTCTCTCTCTCTCTCTCTCTCTATACTTATCAGATCAACGATTGAGTTCTCTTGCTTGAGGGTACACTCGGGCACAATATTCTCATTTCTCTTCCTCTTGCTTTGTTAAAGTTTTTTTTATAGTTTATATAGGAGATATTTATTTTAATGATGTACTGTTCTTAAAATATTTAATTTTTCCTTGTTTCCTTTCCTCACTGGGTTATTTTCCCTGTTGGAGCCCCTGGGCTTATAGCATCCTGCCTTTCCAACTAGGGTTATAGCTTAGCAAGTAGTAATAATTAATAATAATAATAATAATAATAATAATAAAAATAATAATAACAATAATATCAATCATAATAATAATAATAATAAAAATAATAATAATAAATAATAATAATAAATAATAATAATGAATTAAGTTTTCCATTTTATGATTTTCTAAAATAAGGAGATATTTCAAGCCATCCCAAGCAAGTTAAATTCACCAGACTCACTTTTGACGTCCCGCTACCAATGGTCACTAACATCATCTTAAGGAAAGACGGAATTATAAAGAGAGGCAGCTATCATATTAGTGTCTTAAATAATGCGCGCAAAATTACCATTCTCGCAATAAAAAAAAAAAAAAATCCAGATGTCACATGAAAAATGGCAGTATGGCACGTGAAAAAATGGCCAGGTGGCACATGAAAAATGACCAGGTGGCACATGAAAAATGACCAGGTGGCACATGAAAAATGGCACTATGACACATGATAAATGGCACTATGACACATGATAAATGGCTAGGTGGCACATGAAAAATGGCCAGGTGGCAAATGAAAAATGACCTTATGGCACATGAAAAATGCAACTATGACACATGATAAATGGCACTATGACACATGAAAAATGGCAGTATGGCACGTGAAAAATGGCCAGGTGGCACATGAAAAATGGCCAGGTGGCACATGAAAATTGGCCAGGTGGCAAATGAAAAATGGCCAGGTAGCACATGAAAAATGGCCTTATGGCACATGAAAAATGGCACTATGACACATGATAAATGGCACTATGACACATGAAAAATGGCAGTATGGCACATGAAAAATGGCCAGGTGGCACACAACAAATGGCCAGGTGGCACATGAAAAATGGCCTTATGGCACATGAAAAATGGCACTATGACACATGATAAATGGCACTATGACACATGAAAAATGGCAGTATGGCACGTGAAAAATGGCCAGGTGGCACATGAAAATTGGCCAGGTGGCACATGAAAATTGGCCAGGTGTGGCACACGACAAATGGCCAGGTGGCACATGAAAAAAGGCCTTATGGCACATGAAAAAAAGCCTTATGGCACATGAAAAAAAGCGTTATGGCACATGAAAAATTGCCAGGTGGCACATGAAAAATTGCCTTATGGCACATGAAAAATTGCCAGGTGGCACATGAAAAATTGCCTTATGGCACATGAAAAATGGTCTTATGGCACATTACATATCGCTAGATGACACATGAAATATTTCCATATGGCACACAAAAAAATGGCCAAATAACACATTACATATTGCTAGATGACACTTGAAAAATGTTTACATATGACACATGAAATATGGCCTTATGGCACATGAAAAATTGTTAGATGAAACAAAAATGCCACATGGCACATGAAAATGGCCAAATGGCACATAAAAATAGCCAATTAAGACAAAAATTGCTGCATGACAAATTACACAATGCTATATGAAACAAAAATACTACTACTACTACTACTACTACTACTACTACTAATAATAATAATAATAATAATAATAATCATACCTAAAACTATTACTAAATATCATCAATAAAAGTCTTTCACTTAGGCCCATCCCAGAAAAAAAAAAAACTTTTTCATTTGTGTGATAGGCCTATCAATCACGTCCTACATTCAACAGAAACAGGTTCTAAGTCTTTTATTAGGAGTGAAAGCTTTCATTTCCCTTCTAAAATCGAAGTCCTAAACAGTTGTTGAAGGACTTTGAAAAAATGTCAAATATTAATCATGTCAGAATCCTACTGTGTTTTGGGTGCTTCAATTTCAGGTGGACAAGTAGGCCTAGTATTGTATGTGTTTATGTATAGACACATTCATATATATATATAATATATATATATATATATATATATATATATATATATATATTATATATATATAATATATATATTATTCATCTCCTACGCCTATTGACGCAAAGGGCCTCTGTTAGATTTCGCCAATCGTCTGTACCTAGAGCTTTTAATTCAATACTTCTCCATTCATCAACTAATACTTCATCACACACACACACACACACACACACATATATATATATATATATATATATATATATATATATATATATCATTCATGCATTTGCGACAGAGAGAAGTTAACGATTACCCCTCTTATATTCTAATCATGGACTTGGCCAAGAGTAAAATGAAAATATAGGTCTATGTTTATGCAAACACGCATAGGCCTAACAAAATTTGTAGCAACAATCTCTAGCATCAGTACCGGGCACGAGAACTATCATAAAGTTTGAAATCTTGACCTAAATTTCAGAATTTTTCCATTAGAAAACTTCGATTCAGTTCGTCTGAAGGAAATAGCCTTTGTCAGTTTTTGGTATATGTTAACAAATTAAGCTTCTGCCATAGCCTCTGTGCCATGGTATTCCACTGTCGTGGTTTAGAGTTCTCTAGCTTGGGGGCACACTCAGACACACTTCTATAAACAATATTTCCTTTCCTCACTGGACTATTTTTCCTGTTGGAGCCCTAACAGGGTTTATAGCATTCTGCTTTTCCTACTAGGGTTGTAGTTTAGCATGTGGTCAGACATTCGAAATTGCAATGAGTCTATGGAAAATTCTCTCTCTCTCTCTCTCTCTCTCTCTCTCTCTCTCTCTCTCTCTCTCTCTCTCTCTCTCTCTCTCTAAGAATAAGTTAGACAAGATCATAAGAAATCTAAATGCTTAAAAGTAAATCGCTCTACCAAAGAGCAAATGGAGTCTCCGCTGATGGACTATAAGTCTTTGAGACATCCGAAATCCTTGTAACACACTCTCTCTCTCTCTCTCTCTCTCTCTCTCTCTCTCTCTCTCTCTCTCTCTCTCTCTCTCTCCTTTGTAGTAACCGCCGTATCTTGCCCAGTCATGATTAGTGAACGACCGATAAACCGAATCGGATACATCCTTTGAGAGAGCATCGATGCAAGTCACCCTTGTGTAAAATATCACTATGAAAAAGCTTTAAACAAATTAAAAAATATAAATAAAAACAGGCTTCCCTCTCACTTACTGAAAGGATTAAAAGAATATTAAATAAAGAAATATAATGATGAAACTGTTTAAAGCAGACAATTGATCAAAAAGACGAAACAGAAATGAGGTGAAAGTGACTGGAATAGGCCGATGATCATTTAAACAATAATTTCTGATTGAATGCAATGAAGAAAATAAAATGAGAAAGTTTATTTTAAAGTAAAATAAGGAGAAAATGACTGAAATTATATTTGGGAAAGAAACATTGGAAAACTGCTGAAAGAAACTATACAATGAGACTAATGGTGTTCTTAGATGTTCATTGTTCTAATAGGTCTTTTATTTTCTACTAGCAGACTTTTGGTAAGAACTATTTACTAGCACAATGCTAATCTTACTCCATCTTATCTAATCAAAAGTCGTTTATGATACTTTATCAAATTTTCAATAGCTGAATAAAATTAAAATAATTGGATGCATGAGTAAAATTTGAAATGGCGATTTTTGAAAAAAAAATGGATATTTTTATAAATAAATGGCTTAGTTTATTCAAATTAGAAGAAAAAAATAATGGAAGAAAATAACTGAGCAGTGTTAGAATTATATGAATAAAAACAAAGTTAATGTTAATAATCACTAAGGTAGTGGACGTGTCTTCCTAAATTATTATTATTATTATTATTATTATTATTATTATTAGCTAAGCAACAACCCTAGTTGGAAAAGCAAGATGGTATAAGCCTAAAGGCTCCAACAGGGAAAAATAGCCCAGTGAGGAAAGGAAATAAGGAAATAAATTATTATTATTATTATTATTATTATTATTATTATTATTAGCTAAGCAACAACCCTAGTTGGAAAAGCAAGATGGTATAAGCCTAAAGGCTCCAACAGGGGAAAAATAGCCCAGTGAGGAAAGGAAATAAGGAAATAAATTATTATTATTATTATTATTATTATTATTATTATTAGCTAAGCAACAACCCTAGTTGGAAAAGCAAGATGCTATAAGCCTAAAGGCTCCAACAGGGAAAAATAGCCCAGTGAGGAAAGGAAATAAGGAAATAAATTATTATTATTATTATTATTATTATTATTATTATTATTATTAGCTAAGCAACAACCCTAGTTGGAAAAGCAAGATGGTATAAGCCTAAAGGCTCCAACAGGGAAAAATAGCCCAGTGAGGAAAGGAAATAAGGAAATAAATTATTATTATTATTATTATTATTATTATTATTATTAGCTAAGCAACAACCCTAGTTGGAAAAGCAAGATGGTATAAGCCTAAAGGCTCCAACAGGGAAAAATAGCCCAGTGAGGAAAGGAAATAAGGAAATAAATTATTATTATTATTATTATTATTATTATTATTATTAGCTAAGCAACAACCCTAGTTGGAAAAGCAAGATGCTATAAGCCTAAAGGCTCCAACAGGGAAAAATAGCCCA
>NC_090740.1:111060102-111064798 GCF_036898095.1 Palaemon carinicauda | reverse complement strand
GGCATTCTCTCTCTCTCTCTCTCTCTCTCTCTCTCTCTCTCTCTCTCTCTCTCTCTCTCTCTCTCTCTCTCATCACAAGCTACCCTGTCTTTCAAGCACTCCTATTTCTTCTGACAATATCTCTCTCTGTGAGCAAATACGTGTGTGGCCATTGAACTAATTCAAACACTTACAAACTCTTTGAACCTAAGTTGGCATTGCTGCTCATTTGTTTTTATTAGGAAATATATATATTTACAATTTTCACAATTTATTGTATTGTATGTTCATCATAATTTATTTTACATGAATGAATTTTGTGGATGATTTGTATTCACAATTACACCTTTCACTATTCATCTAAACATGTTTTTAATTACAAACATAATGACTCGTGAATAATTTTTGAAAAGAAATTTTAAGTCATATTTCATTTACAACAAAAGTATTTCCCAATCTACTTTTTATTCATTCAAGTAATTGCAAATTGTAAATAAATCAGTTTTTATATTTTTAAATTGAAAAGGCTGACAGAAGTCTCTTTTTTATAGTTTATATATAATAGATCTGTTTTAATGTTGTTACTGTTCTTAAAATATTTTGTTCTAATTGTTCATTGCTTCTCTTATAGGTTATTTATTTCTTATTTCCTTTGCTCACTGGGCTATTTTTCCATGTCGGAGCCTTTGTGCTTATAGCATCCTACTTTTCCAACCTGGGTTGTAGCTTAGCCAGTAATAATAATAATAATAATAGTAAGGATGATGATTATGATGCTGATGAGGATAATAATAATAATAATAATAATAATAATAATAATAATAATAATAATAATAATAATAATAATAGTAAGGATGATGATGATAATAATAATAATAATAATAATAATAATAATAATAATAATAATAATAGTAAGGATAATAATAATAATAATAATAACAATAATAATAATAATAATAGTAAGGATTCTGATGATAATAATAATAATAATAATAATAATAATCTATCTTCATATACACAACCGCCTCTCTCCATCATTTGTTTATCATTCGTACAATACATACACCATACATACATTCATACATCATAATTGAGTCTCTCTATATATTCTCTGTGTACCTATACATGTAACACACAAACACATGGATACACATTCACATCCTTTATTAAAATTCCTCTCTGTATAGAAGCACATGACCCTCGAGGGCAGAGAAATGCCGTGGCATGTGTTAGCCGACCATTATGCAATCAACTGACAAAGTTTTTATTAAAGGATGCTATATTGGATAATTGAACGTTGGGGGGGGGGGGGGTGGGGGGGGGGCTGGGATCTGTCAAGAGGATGTCCAAGAACTTGTGAAGAGGTGAATGTTGCTGTAACAAAGGTTTTAAGGTTTAAAGGCCGCTCATGAATGGCAGAGGCGAGGGACAGTGACGTAGCAATGGCTGGTAGGACAATGCCCCCAGAGACTGACCATATATTATTATTATTATTATTATTATTATTATTATTATATTACTTACTAAGCTACAATCCTAGTTGGAAAAGCGGGATGCTATAAGCCCAGGGACTCCAACAGAGAAAATAGCCCAGTGACAAAAGGAAACAAGGAAAAATAAAATATTCTAAGAGTATTTTCTATATAAACGAGTAGAAAACTTTAACAAAGCAAGAGGAAGAGAAATAAGATAGAATAGTGTGCCCGAGTGTACCCTCAAGCAAGAGAATTCTAACCCAAGACAGTGGAAGACCATGGTACAGAGGCTATGGCACTACCCAAGATTAGAAAACAATTGCCCAAGGATGCAGAACAATGCTCTAGAGACTGACTATATATACATATAATCAGCTTCCAAACTCCACTCCACCCAAGCTAGGATCAAGGAAGACCAGGCAATGGATGCTGATGACTCAGCAGGTAGATCTATAGTCTCACACCAACCCGCCATCCTTAACTCACAAGGATGGTGAGGTTGCAGACACTAAAGAAACTAACCAGTTGGAGCGGGTCTCGAAGCCGAGTCCGGGAGAATGGCAGGCTGGGTTGTTTCCAATAGGCCACCTAAATTAAAGAGAGGAAAATTAAGGACAGAAATGGGATGAAGATATCGTCAAAAAATGCCTCTTCTTTTTTCAAGACTCAATCTGTCATCTCCCCCCTCTGTCATTAGACAGCGAACGACGACAGACAGCAAACGTCTGTCACTGGGCAACAGCGACTACAAGCAGCGCCTTTGTGCTGAGAGAGAGAGAGAGAGAGAGAGAGAGGAGAGAGAGAGAGAGAGAGAGAGAGAGAGAGAGAGAGAGAGAGAATTTTGCGTTTTGCATTCCAAGTGAATCTCGTCACATCGTTTGTGGTTTGCTTAATTTCTGACATCATGGCAGACAGCGCGTGTGGCTTTCTTGGTCGAAATAGAGTTTATTCTTTAGATATTTACTGGAATTCACAATATTTACTGGAATTCACAATATCCGTAACCTAGGATTAGTTAGTTTTTAGAATATTTACTGGAATTCACAATATTTACTGGAATTCACAATATCCATAACCTAGGATATGTTTATTTTGTAGAATATTTACTGGAATTCGCAATATCCGTAATCTAGGATTAGTTTATTTTGTAGAATATTTACTGGAATTCGCAATATCCGTAACCTAGGATATGTTTATTTTGTAGAATATTTACTGGAATTCGCAATATCCGTAATCTAGGATTAGTTTATTTTGTAGAATATTTACTGGAATTCGCAATATCCGTAATCTAGGATTAGTTTATTTTGTAGAATATCGACTGGAATTCGCAATATCCGTAATCTAGAATTAGTTTATTTTGTAGAATATTTACTGGAATTCATAATATCCATAATCTAGAATTAGTTTATTTTGTAGAATATTTACTGGAATTCGCAATATCCATAATCTAGAATTAGTTTATTTTGTAGAATATTTACTGGAATTCGCAATATCCGTAATCTAGGATTAGTTTATTTTGTAGAATATTTACTGGAATTCGCAATATCCGTAATCTAGAATTAGTTTATTTTGTAGAATATTTACTGGAATTCGCAATATCCGTAATCTAGAATTAGTTTATTTTGTAGAATATTTACTGGAATTCGCAATATCCGTAATCTAGAATTAGTTTATTTTGTAGAATATTTACTGGAATTCGCAATATCCGTAATCTAGGATTAGTTTATTTTGTAGAATATTTACTGGAATTCGCAATATCCGTACCTAGGATATGTTTATTTTGTAGAATATTTACTGGAATTCGCAATATCCGTAATCTAGGATTAGTTTATTTTGTAGAATATTTACTGGAATTCGCAATATCCGTAATCTAGAATTAGTTTATTTTGTAGAATATCGACTGGAATTCGCAATATCCGTAATCTAGGATTAGTTTTATTTTGTAGAATATCGACTGGAATTCGCAATATCCGTAATCTAGAATTAGTTTTATTTTGTAGAATATTTACTGGAATTCATAATATCCATAATCTAGAATTAGTTTATTTTGTAGAATATTTACTGGAATTCGCAATATCCGTAATCTAGGATTAGTTTATTTTGTAGAATATTTACTGGAATTCATAATATCCATAATCTAGAATTAGTTTATTTTGTAGAATATTTACTGGAATTCGCAATATCCGTAATCTAGAATTAGTTTATTTTGTAGAATATTTACTGGAATTCGCAATATCCGTAATCTAGGATTAGTTTATTTTGTAGAATATTTACTGGAATTCATAATATCCATAATCTAGAATTAGTTTATTTTGTAGAATATTTACTGGAATTCATAATATCCATAATCTAGAATTAGTTTATTTTGTAGAATATTTACTGGAATTCGCAATATCCGTAATCTAGAATTAGTTTATTTTGTAGAATATTTACTGGAATTCATAATATCCATAATCTAGAATTAGTTTATTTTGTAGAATATTTACTGGAATTCGCAATATCCGTAATCTAGGATTAGTTTATTTTGTAGAATATCGACTGGAATTCGCAATATCCGTAATCTAGAATTAGTTTATTTTGTAGAATATTTACTGGAATTCATAATATCCATAATCTAGAATTAGTTTATTTTGTAGAATATTTACTGGAATTCGCAATATCCGTAATCTAGGATTAGTTTATTTTGTAGAATATTTACTGGAATTCGCAATATCCGTAATCTAGGATTAGTTTATTTTGTAGAATATTTACTGGAATTCATAATATCCATAATCTAGAATTAGTTTATTTTGTAGAATATTTACTGGAATTCGCAATATCCATAATCTAGAATTAGTTTATTTTGTAGAATATTTACTGGAATTCGCAATATCCGTAACCTAGGATATGTTTATTTTGTAGAATATTTACTGGAATTCGCAATATCCGTAATCTAGGATTAGTTTATTTTGTAGAATATTTACTGGAATTCGCAATATCCGTAACCTAGGATATGTTTATTTTGTAGAATATTTACTGGAATTCGCAATATCCATAATCTAGAATTAGTTTATTTTGTAGAATATTTACTGGAATTCGCAATATCCGTAATCTAGGATTAGTTTATTTTGTAGAATATTTACTGGAATTCGCAATATCCGTAATCTAGGATTAGTTTATTTTGTAGAATATTTACTGGAATTCGCAATATCCGAAATCTAGAATTAGTTTATTTTGTAGAATATTTACTGGAATTCATAATA
>NC_090740.1:111052602-111055102 GCF_036898095.1 Palaemon carinicauda | reverse complement strand
ACATTTGATATTCACTTCAATTCTTCTTCTTCTTCTTCTTCTTCTTCTTCTTCTTCTTCTTCTTCTTCTTCTTCTTCTTCTTCTTTTGTCCTGTTTTTTAATCTTTAGAGGAGGACAATTTCTCCAGGATTGATTCATTTGCATTATACAGAGGTGAATGGCCTTTGATGCCACAATACTTGGCTTAAGGCCTACATTTGATATTCACTTCAATTCTTCTTCTTCTTCTTCTTCTTCTTCTTCTTCTTCTTCTTCTTCTTCTTCTTCTTCTTCTTCTTCTTCTTCTTTTGTCCTGTTTTTTAATCTTTAGAGGAGGACAATTTCTCCAGGATTGATTCATTTGCATTATACAGAGGTGAATGGCCTTTGATGCCACAATGCTTGGCTTAAGGCCTACATTTGATATTCACTTCAATTCTTCTTCTTCTTCTTCTTCTTCTTCTTCTTCTTCTTCTTCTTCTTCTTCTTCTTCTTCTTCTTCTTCTTCTTTTGTCCTGTTTTTTAATCTTTAGAGGAGGACAATTTCTCCAGGATTGATTCATTTGCATTATACAGAGGTGAATGGCCTTTGATGCCACAATACTTGGCTTAAGGCCTACATTTGATATTCACTTCAATTCTTCTTCTTCTTCTTCTTCTTCTTCTTCTTCTTCTTCTTCTTCTTCTTCTTCTTCTTCTTCTTCTTCTTCTTTTGTCCTGTTTTTTAATCTTTAGAGGAGGACAATTTCTCCAGGATTGATTCATTTGCATTATACAGAGGTGAATGGCCTTTGATGCCACAATACTTGGCTTAAGGCCTACATTTGATATTCACTTCAATTCTTCTTCTTCTTCTTCTTCTTCTTCTTCTTCTTCTTCTTCTTCTTCTTCTTCTTCTTCTTCTTTTGTCCTGTTTTTTAATCTTTAGAGGAGGACAATTTCTCCAGGATTGATTCATTTGCATTATACAGAGGTGAATGGCCTTTGATGCCACAATACTTGGCTTAAGGCCTACATTTGATATTCACTTCAATTCTTCGTCTTCTTCTTCTTCTTCTTCTTCTTCTTCTTCTTCTTCTTCTTCTTCTTCTTCTTCTTCTTCTTCTTCTTCTTTTGTCCTGTTTTTTAATCTTTAGAGGAGGACAATTTCTCCAGGATTGATTCATTTGCATTATACAGAGGTGAATGGCCTTTGATGCCACAATACTTGGCTTAAGGCCTACATTTGATATTCACTTCAATTCTTCTTCTTCTTCTTCTTCTTCTTCTTCTTCTTCTTCTTCTTCTTCTTCTTCTTCTTCTTCTTCTTCTTCTTCTTCTTTTGTCCTGTTTTTTAATCTTTAGAGGAGGACAATTTCTCCAGGATTGATTCATTTGCATTATACAGAGGTGAATGGCCTTTGATGCCACAATACTTGGCTTAAGGCCTACATTTGATATTCACTTCAATTCTTCTTCTTCTTCTTCTTCTTCTTCTTCTTCTTCTTCTTCTTCTTCTTCTTCTTCTTCTTCTTCTTCTTCTTTTGTCCTGTTTTTTAATCTTTAGAGGAGGACAATTTCTCCAGGATTGATTCATTTGCATTATACAGAGGTGAATGGCCTTTGATGCCACAATACTTGGCTTAAGGCCTACATTTGATATTCACTTCAATTCTTCTTCTTCTTCTTCTTCTTCTTCTTCTTCTTCTTCTTCTTCTTCTTCTTCTTCTTCTTCTTCTTTTGTCCTGTTTTTTAATCTTTAGAGGAGGACAATTTCTCCAGGATTGATTCATTTGCATTATACAGAGGTGAATGGCCTTTGATGCCACAATACTTGGCTTAAGGCCTACATTTGATATTCACTTCAATTCTTCTTCTTCTTCTTCTTCTTCTTCTTCTTCTTCTTCTTCTTCTTCTTCTTCTTCTTCTTCTTCTTCTTCTTCTTTTGTCCTGTTTTTTAATCTTTAGAGGAGGACAATTTCTCCAGGATTGATTCATTTGCATTATACAGAGGTGAATGGCCTTTGATGCCACAATACTTGGCTTAAGGCCTACATTTGATATTCACTTCAATTCTTCTTCTTCTTCTTCTTCTTCTTCTTCTTCTTCTTCTTCTTCTTCTTCTTCTTCTTCTTCTTCTTCTTCTTCTTTTGTCCTGTTTTTTAATCTTTAGAGGAGGACAATTTCTCCAGGATTGATTCATTTGCATTATACAGAGGTGAATGGCCTTTGATGCCACAATACTTGGCTTAAGGCCTACATTTGATATTCACTTCAATTCTTCTTCTTCTTCTTCTTCTTCTTCTTCTTCTTCTTCTTCTTCTTCTTCTTCTTCTTCTTCTTCTTCTTCTTTTGTCCTGTTTTTTAATCTTTAGAGGAGGACAATTTCTCCAGGATTGATTCATTTGCATTATACAGAGGTGAATGGCCTTTGATGCCACAATACTTGGCTTAAGGCCTACATTTGATATTCACTTCAATTCTTCTTCTTCTTCTTCTTCTTCTTCTTCTTCTTCTTCTTCTTCTTCTTCTTCTTCTTCTT
>NC_090740.1:111035102-111040102 GCF_036898095.1 Palaemon carinicauda | reverse complement strand
AGAAGAAGAAGAAGGCAAAATATAAGAAGTCGAAGGCGAAATAGAAGAAGAAGAAGAAGAAGAAGAAGAAGAAGAAGGAGTCGAAATAGAAGAAGAAGTAGAAGAAGGCAAAATATAAGAAGTCGAAGGCGAAATAGAAGAAGAATTAGAAGAAGAAGAAGAAGAAGAAGAAGAAGGCAAAATATAAGAAGTCGAAGGCGAAATAGAAGAAGAAGAAGAAGAAGAAGAAGAAGAAGAAGAAGAAGAAGGAGTCGAAATAGAAGAAGAAGTAGAAGAAGGCAAAATATAAGAAGTCGAAGGCGAAATAGAAGAAGAATTAGAAGAAGAAGAAGAAGAAGAAGAAGGCAAAATATAAGAAGTCGAAGGCGAAATAGAAGAAGAAGAAGAAGAAGAAGAAGAAGAAGAAGAAGAAGAAGGAGTCGAAATAGAAGAAGAAGTAGAAGAAGGCAAAATATAAGAAGTCGAAGGCGAAATAGAAGAAGAAGAAGAAGAAGGAGTCGAAATAGAAGAAGAAGTAGAAGAAGGCAAAATATAAGAAGTCGAAGGCGAAATAGAAGAAGAATTAGAAGAAGAAGAAGAAGAAGAAGAAGGCAAAATATAAGAAGTCGAAGGCGAAATAGAAGAAGAATTAGAAGAAGAAGAAGAAGAAGAAGAAGGCAAAATATAAGAAGTCGAAGGCGAAATAGAAGAAGAATTAGAAGAAGAAGAAGAAGAAGAAGAAGGCAAAATATAAGAAGTCGAAGGCGAAATAGAAGAAGAATTAGAAGAAGAAGAAGAAGAAGAAGAAGGCAAAATATAAGAAGTCGAAGGCGAAATAGAAGAAGAATTAGAAGAAGAAGAAGAAGAAGAAGAAGGCAAAATATAAGAAGTCGAAGGCGAAATAGAAGAAGAATTAGAAGAAGAAGAAGAAGAAGAAGAAGGCAAAATATAAGAAGTCGAAGGCGAAATAGAAGAAGAATTAGAAGAAGAAGAAGAAGAAGAAGAAGGCAAAATATAAGAAGTCGAAGGCGAAATAGAAGAAGAATTAGAAGAAGAAGAAGAAGAAGAAGAAGGCAAAATATAAGAAGTCGAAGGCGAAATAGAAGAAGAATTAGAAGAAGAAGAAGAAGAAGAAGAAGGAAAAATATAAGAAGTCGAAGGCGAAATAGAAGAAGAAGAAGAAGAAGAAGAAGAAGAAGAAGAAGAAGAAGAAGGAGTCGAAATAGAAGAAGAAGTAGAAGAAGGCAAAATATAAGAAGTCGAAGGCGAAATAGAAGAAGAATTAGAAGAAGAAGAAGAAGAAGAAGAAGGCAAAATATAAGAAGTCGAAGGCGAAATAGAAGAAGAAGAAGAAGAAGAAGAAGAAGAAGAAGAAGAAGGAGTCGAAATAGAAGAAGAAGTAGAAGAAGGCAAAATATAAGAAGTCGAAGGCGAAATAGAAGAAGAATTAGAAGAAGAAGAAGAAGAAGAAGAAGGCAAAATATAAGAAGTCGAAGGCGAAATAGAAGAAGAAGAAGAAGAAGAAGAAGAAGAAGAAGAAGAAGGAGTCGAAATAGAAGAAGAAGTAGAAGAAGGCAAAATATAAGAAGTCGAAGGCGAAATAGAAGAAGAAGAAGAAGAAGGAGTCGAAATAGAAGAAGAAGTAGAAGAAGGCAAAATATAAGAAGTCGAAGGCGAAATAGAAGAAGAATTAGAAGAAGAAGAAGAAGAAGAAGAAGGCAAAATATAAGAAGTCGAAGGCGAAATAGAAGAAGAATTAGAAGAAGAAGAAGAAGAAGAAGAAGGCAAAATATAAGAAGTCGAAGGCGAAATAGAAGAAGAATTAGAAGAAGAAGAAGAAGAAGAAGAAGGCAAAATATAAGAAGTCGAAGGCGAAATAGAAGAAGAATTAGAAGAAGAAGAAGAAGAAGAAGAAGGCAAAATATAAGAAGTCGAAGGCGAAATAGAAGAAGAATTAGAAGAAGAAGAAGAAGAAGAAGAAGGCAAAATATAAGAAGTCGAAGGCGAAATAGAAGAAGAATTAGAAGAAGAAGAAGAAGAAGAAGAAGGCAAAATATAAGAAGTCGAAGGCGAAATAGAAGAAGAATTAGAAGAAGAAGAAGAAGAAGAAGAAGGCAAAATATAAGAAGTCGAAGGCGAAATAGAAGAAGAATTAGAAGAAGAAGAAGAAGAAGAAGAAGGCAAAATATAAGAAGTCGAAGGCGAAATAGAAGAAGAATTAGAAGAAGAAGAAGAAGAAGAAGAAGGCAAAATATAAGAAGTCGAAGGCGAAATAGAAGAAGAATTAGAAGAAGAAGAAGAAGAAGAAGAAGGCAAAATATAAGAAGTCGAAGGCGAAATAGAAGAAGAATTAGAAGAAGAAGAAGAAGAAGAAGAAGGCAAAATATAAGAAGTCGAAGGCGAAATAGAAGAAGAATTAGAAGAAGAAGAAGAAGAAGAAGAAGGCAAAATATAAGAAGTCGAAGGCGAAATAGAAGAAGAAGAAGAAGAAGAAGAAGAAGAAGAAGAAGAAGAAGGAGTCGAAATAGAAGAAGAAGTAGAAGAAGGCAAAATATAAGAAGTCGAAGGCGAAATAGAAGAAGAATTAGAAGAAGAAGAAGAAGAAGAAGAAGGCAAAATATAAGAAGTCGAAGGCGAAATAGAAGAAGAAGAAGAAGAAGAAGAAGAAGAAGAAGAAGAAGAAGGAGTCGAAATAGAAGAAGAAGTAGAAGAAGGCAAAATATAAGAAGTCGAAGGCGAAATAGAAGAAGAATTAGAAGAAGAAGAAGAAGAAGAAGAAGGCAAAATATAAGAAGTCGAAGGCGAAATAGAAGAAGAAGAAGAAGAAGAAGAAGAAGAAGAAGAAGAAGGAGTCGAAATAGAAGAAGAAGTAGAAGAAGGCAAAATATAAGAAGTCGAAGGCGAAATAGAAGAAGAAGAAGAAGAAGGAGTCGAAATAGAAGAAGAAGTAGAAGAAGGCAAAATATAAGAAGTCGAAGGCGAAATAGAAGAAGAATTAGAAGAAGAAGAAGAAGAAGAAGAAGGCAAAATATAAGAAGTCGAAGGCGAAATAGAAGAAGAATTAGAAGAAGAAGAAGAAGAAGAAGAAGGCAAAATATAAGAAGTCGAAGGCGAAATAGAAGAAGAATTAGAAGAAGAAGAAGAAGAAGAAGAAGGCAAAATATAAGAAGTCGAAGGCGAAATAGAAGAAGAATTAGAAGAAGAAGAAGAAGAAGAAGAAGGCAAAATATAAGAAGTCGAAGGCGAAATAGAAGAAGAATTAGAAGAAGAAGAAGAAGAAGAAGGCAAAATATAAGAAGTCGAAGGCGAAATAGAAGAAGAATTAGAAGAAGAAGAAGAAGAAGAAGAAGGCAAAATATAAGAAGTCGAAGGCGAAATAGAAGAAGAAGAAGAAGAAGAAGAAGAAGAAGAAGAAGAAGGAGTCGAAATAGAAGAAGAAGTAGAAGAAGGCAAAATATAAGAAGTCGAAGGCGAAATAGAAGAAGAAGAAGAAGAAGGAGTCGAAATAGAAGAAGAAGTAGAAGAAGGCAAAATATAAGAAGTCGAAGGCGAAATAGAAGAAGAATTAGAAGAAGAAGAAGAAGAAGAAGAAGGCAAAATATAAGAAGTCGAAGGCGAAATAGAAGAAGAATTAGAAGAAGAAGAAGAAGAAGAAGAAGGCAAAATATAAGAAGTCGAAGGCGAAATAGAAGAAGAATTAGAAGAAGAAGAAGAAGAAGAAGAAGGCAAAATATAAGAAGTCGAAGGCGAAATAGAAGAAGAATTAGAAGAAGAAGAAGAAGAAGAAGAAGGCAAAATATAAGAAGTCGAAGGCGAAATAGAAGAAGAATTAGAAGAAGAAGAAGAAGAAGAAGAAGGCAAAATATAAGAAGTCGAAGGCGAAATAGAAGAAGAATTAGAAGAAGAAGAAGAAGAAGAAGAAGAAGAAGAAGGCAAAATATAAGAAGTCGAAAGCGAAATAGAAGAAGAATTAGAAGAAGAAGAAGAAGAAGAAGAAGGCAAAATATAAGAAGTCGAAGGCGAAATAGAAGAAGAATTAGAAGAAGAAGAAGAAGTAGAAGAAGGCAAAATATAAGAAGTCGAAGGCGAAATAGAAGAAGAATTAGAAGAAGAAGAAGAAGAAGAAGAAGGCAAAATATAAGAAGTCGAAGGCGAAATAGAAGAAGAATTAGAAGAAGAAGAAGAAGAAGAAGAAGGCAAAATATAAGAAGTCGAAGGCGAAATAGAAGAAGAATTAGAAGAAGAAGAAGAAGAAGAAGAAGGCAAAATATAAGAAGTCGAAGGCGAAATAGAAGAAGAATTAGAAGAATTAGAAGAAGAAGAAGAAGAAGAAGAAGGCAAAATATAAGAAGTCGAAAGCGAAATAGAAGAAGAATTAGAAGAAGAAGAAGAAGAAGAAGAAGGCAAAATATAAGAAGTCGAAGGCGAAATAGAAGAAGAATTAGAAGAAGAAGAAGAAGTAGAAGAAGGCAAAATATAAGAAGTCGAAGGCGAAATAGAAGAAGAATTAGAAGAAGAAGAAGAAGAAGAAGAAGGCAAAATATAAGAAGTCGAAGGCGAAATAGAAGAAGAATTAGAAGAAGAAGAAGAAGAAGAAGAAGGCAAAATATAAGAAGTCGAAGGCGAAATAGAAGAAGAAGAAGAAGAAGAAGAAGAAGAAGGAGTCGAAATAGAAGAAGAAGTAGAAGAAGGCAAAATATAAGAAGTCGAAGGCGAAATAGAAGAAGAAGAAGAAGAAGAAAAAGAAGGCAAAATATACGAAATCGAAGGCGAAATAGAAGAAGAATTAGAAAAAAAAGAAGAAATAGAAGAAGAAGAAGACATCTCGTGTTTTGATTAACCTTGCGCTCAGCCAAGTTCCATTCGCGAAACCTTCTATGTCAATTGCATGAGAACCTGGAAGAGGAGAAAGGTGGCAGACCTTGGGGGATGGTGGTACGAGTGAAGTTGGGGGAGAAGAGAGGTAGGGAGGGGAAATTGGGGTGTCTGGGGCTCTATCTTCCCCCGGATTTCCCCCAACA
>NC_090740.1:111015347-111030347 GCF_036898095.1 Palaemon carinicauda | reverse complement strand
GTTAATTTTGATTCATTCATAGTTAAACTCCTCTCTAACATCGTTAAGTTAATTCTGATTCATTCATAGTTAAACTCCTCGCTAACATCGTTAAATTAATTTTGATTCATTCATAGTTAAACTCCTCTCTAACATCGTTAAGTTAATTCTGATACATTCATAGTTAAACTCCTCGCTAACATCCTCAAGTTAATTTTGATTCATTCATAGTTAAACTCAGTTAAACTCCACTCTGAATCGGCATTTAGTTCGTTAACCTTGGCGTGATTACGCAATATATAATCTGAAATATCTAGATAATGAGCGTATGTCGTGACTGAGCCTTCGTCTTTGCTGAAAACAGAGAAAGATGGGAAGAGAGTCCTTAAAAAATGACGAAATAATATCCTTAATCTTCATTCCTGCCAAAATATACCCTTATTAATACTTGGCTCCACAAGCCACTAGAAGAGCTGGAAGACTCAGGCCTACATGGCTGAGGACTATGAAGCTTGGAGTAGGAGAAGATAAATGGAGGAGTATTGATTTAACAGTTAAGATGGAGACGACTGGCGAAATCTAAGTGAGGCCCTTTGCGTTAATAAGCGTAGAAGGAGATAATTTACCCGTATTACTACTGGGCTCCACAAGGCACTAGAAGAGTTGGAAGACCCAGCCCTACATGACTGAGGACTATGAAACATGAAGTAGGAGATAATGAATGGAGAAGTATTGATTTAAACGCTCAAGATGGAGACGACTGGGGAAAACTAACAGTGACCCTTTGCGTCAATAGGCGTAGAAGGAGTTCATGTCATTTTATCTACATGTGCTTTCATAAAACGTAGTGAAAATATCTCCTTAGTGTTATCATGTTTTGCTTTGTACTTGTTTAATTTGCTTCCAGCTTCATCTCGACTTCTTCGTGTGTTTACATTTGTGTAAAGCACACCATTCCATATCATTTGACTGTGACAATATGACTCAGTTTCCATTCATCATGAGTTCGAATCTTAGTCGGGGTAGAATCAGTGTAAAAAGGTGGGTAATTCATTGTTAATTCTTTTTAAAGTTAGGGGGAATTTGCTTATTTATAGTGATTTGAAGCTCAACAGTTGAACACACACACGCACACACGCACATATATATATACAGTATATATATATATATATATATATATATATATATATATATATATATATATATATATATGGATAAACGCTTTCGGGATATAAAAAGAGCAATTCGAATAATAACAACAACAACAACAACAACAACAACAACAACAACAACAACAACAACAACAATAATGATAATAATAATAATAATAATAATAATAATAATAATTATTATTATTATTGAGATAAGAAAGGTCACAATTATTATGATATGATAATAAATTATTTCCGGTACCCATGATGTTTTCAGTGCAATTCGAAATCATTAATATTTTAATAATCAACATTAGTCTTTGTGTCCTTACAGATGTGTTTTATTTCCAAACAGTCTTTATACCATATACATTTACACTTTCATGTTACTTATCTCGATGCTTTGTCTGCATTTTCATTGAACATTATCTTAGTTTTACTCATATTCGTTTTCAGTCCTACATCTCTGCTTTTCTTTATTAAAATCATCTATTATCCTTTGCAATACATCCCTGTACATACATTAATCACTCACATAAAGTATTAACAAAAGATGATAGTCTCAACAATTAACTGATAATGTAATACGTGAAGATGATTGCAATGTGTATATTTTACAATTCAATTATCATTAAGGAATTCATTTATAGAAATGTTATATTTTACTCTTCAATTACCAGCAAGGAATTCATTTATAGAAAATGTTCCATTTTACACTTCAATTGTCAGTAAGGAATTCATTTATAAAAAATGTTACATTTTACACTTCAATTATCAGTAAGGAATTCATTTATAAAAAATGTTACATTTTACACTTCAATTATCAGTAAGGAATTCATTTATAAGAAAATTTACATTTTACACTTCAATTATCAGAAAGGAATTAATTTATAAAAAAATGTTACATTTTACACTTCAATTGTCAGTAAGGAATTCATTTATAAAAAAATGTTACATTTTACACTTCAGTTATCAGTAAGGAATTCATTTATAAAAAAATGTTACATTTTACACTTCAATTGTCAGTAAGGAATTCATTTATAAAAAATGTTACATTTTACACTTCAATTATCAGTAAGGAATTCATTTATATAAAATGTTACATTTTACACTTCAGTTATCAGTAAGGAATTCATTTATAAAAAATGTTACATTTTACACTTCAATTGTCAGTAAGGAATTCATTTATAAAAAATGTTAAATTTTACACTTCAATTATCAGCAATGAATTCATTTATAAAAATGTTACATTTTACACTTCAATTACCAGCAAGGATTTCATTTGTAAAAATGTTACATTTTACACTTCAATTACCAACAAAGAATTCATTTACAAAAATGTTACATTTTACACTTCAATTGTCAGTAAGGAATTCATTTATAAAAAATGTTACATTTTACACTTCAATTATCAGTAAGGAATTAATTTATAAAAAATGTTACATTTTACACTTCAATTGTCAGTAAGGAATTCATTTATAAAAAATGTTACATTTTACACCTCAATTGTCAGTAAGGAATTCATTTATAAAAAAATGTTACATTTTACACTTCAATTACCAGCAAGGATTTCATTTGCAAAAATGTTACATTTTACACTTCAATTACCAACAAAGAATTCATTTACAAAAATGTTACATTTTACACTTCAATTGTCAGTAAGGAATTCATTTATAAAAAATGTTACATTTTACACTTCAATTACCAACAAAGAATTCATTTACAAAAATGTTACATTTTACACTTCAATTGTCAGTAAGGAATTAATTTATAAAAAAATGTTACATTTTACACTTCAATTGTCAGTAAGGAATTCATTTATAAAAAATGTTACATTTTACACTTCAATTACCAGCAAGGATTTCATTTGTAAAAATGTTACATTTTACACTTCAATTACCAACAAAGAATTCATTTACAAAAATGTTACATTTTACACTTCAATTGTCAGTAAGGAATTCATTTATAAAAAATGTTACATTTTACACCTCAATTGTCAGTAAGGAATTCATTTATAAAAAATGTTACATTTTACACTTCAATTATCAGTAAGGAATTCATTTATAAAAAATGTTACATTTTACACTTCAATTATCAGTAAGGAATTCATTTTTAAAAAATGTTACATTTTACAATTCAATTATCAGAAATGAATTCATTTATAAAATGTTACATTTTACACTTCAATTACCAGCATTTTACACTTCAATTACCAGCAAGGATTTCATTTGCAAAAATGTTACATTTTACACTTCAATTACCAACAAAGAATTCATTTACAAAAATGTTACATTTTACACTTCAATTGTCAGTAAGGAATTCATTTATAAAAAATGTTACATTTTACACTTCAATTATCAGTAAGGAATTCATTTATAAAAAATGTTACATTTTACACTTCAATTATCAGAAATGAATTCATTTATAAAAATGTTACATTTTACACTTCAATTACCAGCATTTTACACTTCAATTACCAGCAAGGATTTCATTTGCAAAAATGTTACATTTTACACTTCAATTACCAACAAAGAATTCATTTACAAAAATGTTACATTTTACACTTCAATTGTCAGTAAGGAATTCATTTATAAAAAATGTTACATTTTACACTTCAATTATCAGTAAGGAATTCATTTATAAAAAATGTTACATTTTACAATTCAATTATCAACAAAGAATTCATTTAAAAATTTTTTACATTTTACACTTCAATTACCAACAAAGAATTCATATACAAAAATGTTACATTTTACACTTCAATTGTCAGTAAGGAATTCATTTATAAAAAATGTTACATTTTACACTTCAATTATCAGTAAGGAATTAATTTACAAAAAATGTTACATTTTACACTTCAATTATCAACAAAGAATTCATTTAAAAATTTTTTACATTTTACACTTCAATTACCAACAAAGAATTCATATACAAAAATGTTACATTTTACACTTCAATTGTCAGTAAGGAATTCATTTATAAAAAATGTTACATTTTACACTTCAATTATCGACACTTCAATTATCAACAAAGAATTCATTTACAAAAATTTTACATTTTACACTTCAATCATCAGCAAGGAATTCATTAAATTTTTTTTTTACATCTTTCACTTCAATTACCAACAAAGAATTCATATACAAAAATGTTACATTTTACACTTCAATTATCAGTAAGGAATTAATTTATAAAAATGTTACATTTTACACTTCAATTACCAACAAAGAATTCATTTACAAAAATGTTACATTTTTCACTTCAATTACCAACAAAGAATTAATTTACAAAAATGTTACATTGTACACTTCAATTACCAACAAAGAATTCATATACAAAAATGTTACATTTTACACTTCAATTATCAGTAAGGAATTAATTTATAAAAATGTTACATTTTACACTTCAATTACCAACAAAGAATTCATTTACAAAAATGTTACATTTTTCACTTCAATTACCAACAAAGAATTCATTTACAAAAATGTTACATTTTACACTTCAATTACCAACAAAGAATTCATTTACAAAAATGTTACATTTTACACTTCAATTACCAACAAAGAATTCATTTACAAAAATGTTACATTTTTCACTTCAATTACCAACAAAGAATTCATTTACAAAAATGTTACATTTTACACTTCAATTACCAACAAAGAATTCATTTACAAAAATGTTACATTTTACACTTCAATTACCAACAAAGAATTCATTTACAAAAATGTTACATTTTACACTTCAATTACCAACAAAGAATTCATTTACAAAAATGTTACATTTTACACTTCAATTACCAACAAAGAATTCATTTACAAAAATGTTACATTTTACACTTCAATTACCAACAAAGAATTAATTTACAAAAATGTTACATAGTACACTTCAATTACCAACAAAGAATTCATATACAAAAATGTTACATTTTACACTTCAATTATCAGTAAGGAATTAATTTATAAAAATGTTACATTTTACACTTCAATTACCAACAAAGAATTCATTTACAAAAATGTTACATTTTTCACTTCAATTACCAACAAAGAATTCATTTACAAAAATGTTACATTTTACACTTCAATTACCAACAAAGAATTCATTTACAAAAATGTTACATTTTACACTTCAATTACCAACAAAGAATTCATTTACAAAAATGTTACATTTTACACTTCAATTACCAACAAAGAATTCATTTACAAAAATGTTAAATTTTTGCACTTCAATTACCAACAAAGAATTCATTTACAAAAATGTTACATTTTACACTTCAATTACCAACAAAGAATTCATTTACAAAAATGTTACATAGTACACTTCAATTACCAACAAAGAATTAATTTACAAAAATGTTACATAGTACACTTCAATTACCAACAAAGAATTCATATACAAAAATGTTACATTTTACACTTCAATTATCAGTAAGGAATTAATTTATAAAAATGTTACATTTTACACTTCAATTACCAACAAAGAATTCATTTACAAAAATGTTACATTTTTCACTTCAATTACCAACAAAGAATTCATTTACAAAAATGTTACATTTTACACTTCAATTACCAACAAAGAATTCATTTACAAAAATGTTACATTTTACACTTCAATTACCAACAAAGAATTCATTTACAAAAATGTTACATTTTACACTTCAATTAGCAACAAAGAATTCATTTACAAAAATGTTACATTTTTCACTTCAATTACCAACAAAGAATTCATTTACAAAAATGTTACATTTTACACTTCAATTATCAGTAAGGAATTAATTTATAAAAATGTTACATTTTACACTTCAATTATCAGTAAGGAATTAATTTATAAAAATGTTACATTTTACACTTCAATTATCAGTAAGGAATTAATTTATAAAAATGTTACATTTTACACTTCAATTATCAGTAAGGAATTAATTTATAAAAATGTTACATTTTACACTTCAATTACCAACAAAGAATTCATTTACAAAAATGTTACATTTTTCACTTCAATTACCAACAAAGAATTCATTTACAAAAATGTTACATTTTACACTTCAATTACCAACAAAGAATTCATTTACAAAAATGTTACATTTTACACTTCAATTACCAACAAAGAATTCATTTACAAAAATGTTACATTTTACACTTCAATTGTCAGTAAGGAATTCATTTATAAAAAATGTTACATTTTACACTTCAATTACCAACAAAGAATTCATTTACAAAAATGTTACATTTTTCACTTCAATTATCAGTAAGGAATTAATTTATAAAAATGTTACATTTTACACTTCAATTACCAACAAAGAATTCATTTACAAAAATGTTACATTTTACACTTCAATTATCAGTAAGGAATTAATTTATAAAAATGTTACATTTTACACTTCAATTACCAACAAAGAATTCATTTACAAAAATGTTACATTTTTCACTTCAATTACCAACAAAGAATTCATTTACAAAAATGTTACATTTTACACTTCAATTACCAACAAAAAATTAATTTACAAAAATGTTACACTTCTTCTCGCAATGGACCATAGTAGTCGGGCGGTTCAAGTTAAGGTAGAACTTCGCGCAGCAGACGACAGGAGGAGGGGGTGGGGGGGGGGCTGGTTGGAACTTGGGCTGTTAGTGATAGTGTTCTTAGAGGTGTAGGACGGGAGGGGGGATGGGGGGAGGTATAAATAGGAGGCAGGGAGTGTGTTGAAGGGCTTCTTTGTGTTTCTCAGCTTCCAGGAAATACGCTTATTGTTATCACGTATTATTCAGGCGTCCTTCTTCTCCGCCCTTCTTTCTCCACCCGCTCCTTCGTCGAGAGGATGAATGTAATCAAACACCTTTGCTTGTAGGGGCTTGATTTCATTATCTTAGGCTTAATTATTATTATTATTATTATTATTATTTTTGAACTAAGAAACCTCCGTAACGAGGCTATGATATTGACAATCAAAAACCACAGTAGTATATTTTTTACCATTGTACAATAATATATTTTAACACTATTGTGGCTTTTGATTATTATTATTATTCTTATTATTATTATTATTATTATTATTATTACTTGCTAAGCTACAACCCTAGTTATAAAAGCAGGATGCTATAAGCCCAAGGGCTCCAACAGGGAAAATAGCCCAGTGAGGAAAGGAAATAAGGAAAAATTACAAGAGAAGTTTAAGAACAATAATATTAAAACAAATCTTTCATATATAAACTATGAAAATAAAAAAGAGGAAGAGAAACAAGATAGAATAGTGTGCTCGTGTGTACCCTCAAGCAAGAAAACTCTAATCCAAGACAGTGGAAGACCATGGTACAGAGACTATGGCACTACCCAAGACTAGAGAACAATGGTTTGATTTTGGAGTGACCTTCTCCTAGAAGAGCTGCTTAGCATAGCTAAAGTATGATAAAAGTACGTCTCCATTTTGTCTCTAATTTCGAGTTTTTCATATTTAAATCCTTTCCCTTATGACAACGCTAGTTTTTTTTCCCAATTTTCTGTTTGTGAAGACAGTGATAACGTTATATCTATTTGGGTGGTCATAACAGTAAAAATATCTGTTTTGACGTCACTGTTTTTAGAATGATTTATTGTTAATTTATTCTCATCATTTATTTATTTCCTTATTTCTTTTCCTCACTGGGCTATTTTTCTCTATTGGAACCCTTGGGCTTATAGCATCTTGCTTTTCCAACTAGGGTTGTAGCTTGTCTAGTAATAATAATAATAATGATAATAATAATAATAATGAGATCTAGTAGGAGTGTTATAAAAGGATATTGGTAACTAGATCTACCAGTAGGAGTCTTATAAAAGGATATTGGTAACTAGATCTACCAGTAGGAGTCTTATAAAAGGATATTGGTAACTAGATCTACCAGTAGGAGTCTTATAAAAGGATATTGGTAACTAGATCTACCAGTAGGAGGCTTATAAAAGATATTGATAACTAGATTTACTAGTAGGAGGCTTATAAAAGATATTGATAACTAGACCAACTACTAAAAAAGGCAATAATGTAATTTTCTGTAATATCAATATTATTAGTTTGAAAATTAGCCTCGAGTTGTATGAATCATCCCGTTTCTATTTTGTCACAATTCCACTTTTAACCTTGGGGAGGAAATGAGTTTGTCATTTAAATGGTGTCGTAATAATAATCACTTATTTACTACAAAGGATGTTACTGTCTTAATACTGCCTTAATTTACCTTATTCTTAATGCTTGGTAATTTCCAGTATCATCATTATTATTGGTTATTATTTCTCAAGGGAGTTGGTTTTCATTATTTTTTATTATCATCAAAATTACTAATACAAATTTGAAAAAGTTAAAAATAACTCAGTACACAGAGTTCATTACTACATGCTTATTAATACTGCATAAATAACTGAATATTTAATAGTATTTAATATACGGAATTTTTAAATCAATTACTGACTATACAACAAATTAGTTCCCATTTTATTATGTTATTTTTCTTACTGTTATCATAAATCAAACCTGCTCTGGAGAATAGAATGATTACCTACTTGAACAGACGGGCATTTTGTTTTCTCTCTACATGTCCAAACCACCTCAACGCATTCATATACACTAGCTGCTAATTCAAATCTCACAACTGTTTTCAAACAATACAGGTAAATTGTCCTGCTTGGGTCATTGCCTGCTTTTCATTTTACATGTTTCCAAGGAAATAAAGATTAATATTATATAATTTGCGTAATTATGTATAATTGCGGTTTTCATTTACTGAGGTAATTAACATTTTAAAACTTAAAGCAATTATCGGAAAATAGTAAGCAGTTAGTTTGGTCGATTCTGTTGATAGTGTATCGAGCAAAAAGTAACTATTATAGAAGAAAAATCTCTCTCTCTCTCTCTCTCTCTCTCTCTCTCTCTCTCTCTCTCTCTCTATATATATATATATATATATATATATATATATATATATATATATATATATACACACAGTATATGTATCTCTCTCTCTCTCTCTCTCTCTCTCTCTCTCTATATATATATATATATATATATATATCTCTCTCTCTCTCTCTCTCTCTCTCTCTCTCTCTCTCTCTCTCTCTCTGAACCTAAGCCTTTGACTCACTGGATACTCAAATCACACCTATGTTACTCCTTCATGCCCACATTCAACCTTCCTCAAGTACCTTCGAATATAGTAGAGTTATGATTTCCCTGAATTGTAGTATTTATCCTGAATTGCCGGATGTCGCTGTTATTCGAATTGGAATTCAACGTGTTATTTAGCGTAATTAACATAAATACCACTCACGAGGTTGATGAATCATTTCCGGGGATATTATCATTCATGGTTTCATTCATTAACGCCTATTACATTATACAAAAAAAAAAAAAAAAAAAAAATTCCAAATGATTCATTTGCTTATTTTGATGTCATTACTGATTTCATTTATGAAATCATATTGAAATAGAGGGGTACTCAGTAGAGCGCAGACCTCCGCCGTTGCAGCTTATTTCTCGACCTTGACCTTTGACCTTGGCATGTGCTTATTCCAATATAATCACTTGTTACATTTATGAATTCATATTGAAATAGAGGGGTAGTCAGTAGAGCGCAGACCTCCGCCACGGCAGCTTATTTCTCGATCTTGACCTTTGATCTTGACATGTGGTTATTCCAATGTAATCACTTGTTATATTTATGAAATCATATTGAAATAGAGGGGTACTCAGTAGAGCGCAGACCTCCGCCATTGCAGCTTATTTCTCGACCTTGACCTTTGACCTTGACATGTGCTTATTACAATGTAATCACTTGTTTCATTTATGAAATTATATCGAAATAGATGGGTACTCAGTAGAGCGCAGACCTCCGCCGTTGCAGCTTATTTCTCGACCTTTTACTTGACCTTGACCTTTGACCTTAACTTGTATTAATTAGCGTGGATTTTCATACACTCAAATATGAACCAAGTCTCTGTGACAACGATGTCCTAACTTATGGCTGATTACGTGAATTGGACATTTTGCTTGACCGTGACCTTGACCTTTGACCTCGACCTCCCAAATTTTAATCATTTCCAGCTTTTTACATAAAAGTTATTCCCTGCAAGTTTTATTACTCTACGAATAAAATTGTGTCCAGGAAGCTGTTCACAAGCAACCAAACAAACGCACACACACAAACAAGGGCGAAAACATAACCTCCTTCCAACTTCATTGGCGGAGGTAATTATATCTTTTCGGATATTATTACCTCACTATTCTCGACGAATCATTCACTCAATGTATTTAAGTATATTACCTCATTGGAAATAGATAATCATCTATTTTTCCGATGACTTATTTCTAGAATATTCATTAGGCAAATTACATGATTTGAAAAAAAAATAATACCTTATTTTTTTACGGATGATTCATAAGCTTATTTTTATCTAATTACTTCTTCTCTTCATTAAGGGTTGTCTTGGCCTATTGGAAACGTCCCTGCCTCACGTTCTGCCGGACTGGGGTTCGAGTCACGCTTAAGCTCGATAGTTTCTTGTAGTGTCTGCAACCTTACCATCCTTGTGAGCTAGGGATAGGAGTTTAAGGGAGCGTATAGATCTACCTGTTAAGCTATCAGCAGCCATTGCCTTGTTCTTCCTGGTCTTAGCTTGGGTGGAGAAGGTGCTTGGGCGGCGATCATATGCGTATATGGTCAGTCTTTAGGGCATTGTCCTGCTAACTAGGGTACTGTCACTGTCCCTTGTTCTGCCATTCATGATCTGTCTTTAAACACGTGCAATTACTGTTCTTGATATTTTATTTTTCCTTGTTTCTTTTCCTCACTGGGCTGTTTTTCCCTGTTAGGGCCCCTGGGCTTATAGCATCTCGCTTTTCCGACTAGGGTTGTAGCTTAGCAAATAATAATAATAATAATAATAATAATAATAATAATAATGAACATTATATTAGTTTTACTCCTATTCATTTTCAGGTCCATAAACTCCCTTTCCGTCCATCCTATTTGCAAACGCTCTAGAAAGAGATATAGCCAGATAATCTTTTCATTTGAGTACTCTGGACGGACAATTAATTGTTAATGCCTTAAGATACACTAAGAAAAAGTATTAATTTCTATTCTATATGAATGTATTTGAGGCTATAAATCTCTCTAGAATTAATTACTTATATGAATGATGAATATTATGATAAGTTTTATCCTCTTAACGAACCTGAACTGAAGACAATTGACGTTAATTACTGACTACACCCTTACTGTGATTGACAGAAAATGGGCCTGTCGTATATCAATCAATATCCAGCCATACCTTTATACACGTGAAGAAATCCCCTTTTTACCACTTATATAGCTTGTTTAATTATTGCTATTGGGATAATGAAAGGCCTACGTTAAAAACAGATATTAATGAGGAGCAATTTATTTTATCTAGGAGGAGGACATTCCAAAATCAAACCATTGTTCTCTAGTGTTGGGTAGTGCCATAGCCTCTGTACCATGGTCTTCCACTGTCTTGGGTTAGAGTTCTCTTGCTTGAGGGTACACTTGGGCACACTATTTTATCTTATTTCTCTTCCTCTTGTTTTGTTAAAGTTTTAATAGTTTTTATAGGAGATATTTATTTTAATGTTGTTACTGTTCTGAAAATATCTTATTTTTCCTCGTTTCATTTCCTCGCTGGGCTATTTTCACTGTTGGAGCCCCTGGGCTTATAGCATCCTGTTTTCCCAACTAGGGTTGTAACTTGGCAAGTAATAATAATAATAATAATGATAATAATAATAATAATAATAATAATAATAATAATAATAATAATAATAACAAATAGTATGCAGGTATTCATAGTAAGACCTACAGTACATCTTAACAAAATTATATAGTACATAATCAGGCACAGTAAATAGGAAGTAAATTCCAGGTTGGGTATAAGTAGTACATACGAATATATGTTAAAAAAATATTCCAGGAAGGGTATAAAATATATATAAGAAATTTCCTTTCCAGGTAGGTCATAGATTGGCATAACAACAAAAATAGTACAATACTGACTACGCCCTTCCTGTCGTAAAACAATCATTTCCCTCCATACTTTTATACATACATCCAATTAAGTATATTGAAACGATAAGTGCTCTTCCATACAATAATCCATAAGTGACCATACTTTAATTCTTCCATCTAAGGGGTTAACTACTGCACTGTAATTGTTCAGTGGCTACTTTCCTCTTGGTAAGGGTAGAAGAGACTCTATAGCTATGGTAAGCAGCTCTTCTAGGAGAAAGACACTCCAAAATCAAACCATTGCTCTCTAGTCTTGGGTAGTGCCATAACCGCTGTACCATGGTCTTTCACTGTCTTGGATTAGAGTTCTCTTGTTTAAGGGTATACTCGGGCACACTATTCTATTTAGTTTCTCTTCATCTTGTTTTGTTAAAGTTTTTATAGTTTTTATAGGAAATATTTATTTTAATGTTGTTACTGTTCTTAAAATATTTCATTTTTCCTTGTTTCCTTTCCTCACTGGGCTATTTTCCCTGTTGGAGCCCCTGGGCTTATAGCTTTCTGCTTTTGTAACTAGGGTTGTAGCTTAGCAATTAATAATAATAATAATAATAATAATAATAATAATAATAATAATAAAAATACTCTGGCAGATTTTCTCTTTGCAAAGCTGGTACGTTGTTGGCCAATTTACGATCCCATCAAATGCATGAGGGATAATTTTCTTCGTGGCTTAAAAACCCGAAGCAAGAAGGCCTGGAGCTTAGCTTTAATAATCTCCCAAATTTGGCGGAGAGGAGTCCACCTATTTAAAAAAAATACAGCCTTTGGATACAATGACGGGCGGTGCCTGTTTCTGTGCCAGGCCAGGCACTTCATTTCCAGGGGCTTTGTCAAAGAGTAAAAAGTGAGAGAGAGAGAGAGAGAGAGAGAGAGAGAGAGAGAGAGACTCGTTTACCGTGTTACTGTTGACTACATCCGCTGGAAGTCTATTCCATGTATTTGCTATTTTGTATGCGAAGAAATTGCCACATTGATTGGTGTTGTACCTTTTCAATTCCAGTTTGTATCCGTTACCTCTGGACTGATTATGTGCTAAGCGAGAGAGAGAGAGAGAGAGAGAGAGAGAGAGAGAGAGAGAGAGAGTTGATTATAGAAATCACAACTCGTTGAGATTGTATCTTAATTGGGTGCACAGCGAAAATGAATTTACACGCAGTACTTAACATCCAGTTACGCAAAAGTGATTAATGGGTTGAAAGCTTCGGAGTAACGAACAGTTGAAGGTAGTAGTGACATCTACCGGGAAAGTCGTTGATTAAGAGGACTTTCCTTTCTTCCTTTCATCATCTTAAAGGGCTGTCGTTACTCGTTCTAATTGCTGAAAGTAAACGAAGAATGTAGCCTCTGTACCAGGGTCTTCCAGTGTCTTGGGGTAGAGTTCTCTTGCTTGAGGGTACACTCGGGCACACTAATCTATATTTCTCTTATTTGTTTTGTTTTAGATTTTTTTATAGTTATATATGAAAAATCTATTTTAATGTTGTTAATGTTTTTAAGATATTTTAATTGTTCATTGCTTCTCTTGTTTATTTACTTCCTTGTTTCCTTTCCTCACTGGGCTATTTTTCCCTGTTGGAGCCCTTGGGCTTATAGGATCCTGCTTTTCCAACTAGGATGGTAGCTTAGCTAATAATAATAATAATAATGATAATAATAATAATAATAATAATAACAACATCTTTACTTCTCGCATGATGAGACCGGGAAAGCTGACCTCGTTTCTCAACTCATACTTTTCTTGTCCCATTAGCAAGAATTATACGTTTGCCATTTGCGTTTTCATTGCCTGTCATTATTATCAAATGAAATGAATAAAAGAGAGAGAGAGAGAGAGAGAGAGAGAGAGAGAGAGAGAGAGAGAGAGAGAGTTTACAAGAGGGATGTTATCTCTTAATAGAGTTCGTGTATTGAGCCTTGTACAATGTTCGGGAAATTAGAAAGTACTTTTAAAAAGTTAATGTTTTCGAAGCTCTCCTGAGTTAGCCAATCTATTAAAGGTTTAAAGGCCGCTCATGAATGGCAGAGGCAAGGGACAGTGACATTGCCCCTATCAAGCAGGACAATGCCCTAGAGACTGAACATATTATATATGATCAGCGAGCGCCCAAGCCCCCCTCTCCACGCAAGCTAGGACCAGGGAGGGCCAGGTAGTGGCTGCTGATGGATCAGCAGATTGATCTATAGGCTCACACAAACCCCCCATCCTTAGCTCACAAGGATGGTGAGGCTGCAGCGACCAAAGGAACCAACGAGTTTGAGCAGGACTCGAACCCCAGTCTGGCAATCACCAGGCAAGGACGCTACCACCAGGCCACCACAACACTAGTCTTACAGTGTGTTCCAAATGGAATAATAACAATAAATAGATGGTTACTCAGTAGAGCGCAGACCTCCGCCACGACAGCTTATTTCATGACCTTGACCTTGACCCTTGACCTTAAAATGTATTAATTGGCGTGGATTTTCATACACTCAAATATGAACCAAGTTTGAAGTCTCTACGACAACGATGTCCAAACTTATGGCTGATTACCTGAATTTAACATTTTGCTTGACCTTGACCTTTGACCTTGATCTTCTAAAACTTTAATATTTTCAGACTTTTTCAGAACAGTTAATCCTTGCAAGTTTCATTACTCTACGATTAAAATTGTGGCCAGGAAGCTGTTTATAAACAAACAAACACTCGCACACACAAGCAGGGGCGAAAACTTAACCCCCCTTCCAACTTCGATGGCGGAGGTAATAACTAGAACGGGCAATCGGTAGAGCGCATACCTTCGCCTATATCATGTTGTATATCACAAGATTGGCAATTGAATTAT
>NC_090740.1:111010347-111012847 GCF_036898095.1 Palaemon carinicauda | reverse complement strand
AGAGAGGGTAAATATGTACTGTATATTTGAGAGCGTATGTTGGGGGTCCTTCGAGAGAGAGAGAGAGAGAGAGAGAGAGAGAGAGGGTAAATATGTACTGTATATTTGAGAGCGTATGTTGGGGGTCCTTCGAGAGAGAGAGAGAGAGAGAGAGAGAGAGGGTAAATATGTACTGTATATATGAGAGCGTATGTTGGGGGTCCTTCGAGAGAGAGAGAGAGAGAGAGAGAGAGAGGGTAAATATGTACTGTATATTTGAGAGCGTATGTTGGGGGTCCTTCGAGAGAGAGAGAGAGAGAGAGAGAGGGTAAATATGTACTGTATACATGAGAGCGTATGTTGGGGGTCCTTCGAGAGAGAGAGAGAGAGAGAGGGTAAATATGTACTGTATATTTGAGAGCGTATGTTGGGGGTCCTTCGAGAGAGAGAGAGAGAGAGAGAGAGAGGGTAAATATGTACTGTATATTTGAGAGCGTATGTTGGGGGTCCTTCGAGAGAGAGAGAGAGAGAGAGAGAGAGAGGGTAAATATGTACTGTATATATGAGAGCGTATGTTGGGGGTCCTTCGAGAGAGAGAGAGAGAGAGAGAGAGGGTAAATATGTACTGTATATTTGAGAGCGTATGTTGGGGGTCCTTCGAGAGAGAGAGAGAGAGAGAGAGAGAGAGGGTAAATATGTACTGTATACATGAGAGCGTATGTTGGGGGTCCTTCGAGAGAGAGAGAGAGAGAGAGAGAGAGAGGGTAAATATGTACTGTATACATGAGAGCGTATGTTGGGGGTCCTTCGAGAGAGAGAGAGAGAGAGAGAGAGAGGGTAAATATGTACTGTATACATGAGAGCGTATGTTGGGGGTCCTTCGAGAGAGAGAGAGAGAGAGAGAGAGAGGGTAAATATGTACTGTATACATGAGAGCGTATGTTGGGGGTCCTTCGAGAGAGAGAGAGAGAGAGAGAGAGAGGGGGGGTAAATATGTACTGTATACATGAGAGCGTATGTTGGGGGTCCTTTGAGAGAGAGAGAGAGAGAGAGAGAGAGGGTAAATATGTACTATGTACATGAGATCGTATGTTGTGGGCCCTTCGAGAGAGAGAGAGAGAGAGAGAGAGGGGGTAAATATGTACTGTATACATGAGAGCGTATGTTGGGGGTCCTTCGAGGGAGAGAGAGAGAGAGAGAGAGAGAGAGAGGGTAAATATGTACTGTATACATGAGAGCGTATGTTGGGGGTCCTTCGAGAGAGAGAGAGAGAGAGAGAGAGAGGGTAAATATGTACTGTATACATGAGAGCGTATGTTGGGGGTCCTTCGAGAGAGAGAGAGAGAGAGAGAGAGAGAGGGTAAATATGTACTGTATACATGAGAGCGTATGTTGGGGGTCCTTCGAGAGAGAGAGAGAGAGAGAGAGAGAGGGGGGGTAAATATGTACTGTATACATGAGAGCGTATGTTGGGGGTCCTTTGAGAGAGAGAGAGAGAGAGAGAGGGTAAATATGTACTATGTACATGAGATCGTATGTTGTGGGCCCTTCGAGAGAGAGAGAGAGAGAGAGAGAGGGGGTAAATATGTACTGTATACATGAGAGCGTATGTTGGGGGTCCTTCGAGGGAGAGAGAGAGAGAGAGAGAGAGGGTAAATATGTACTGTATACATGAGAGCGTATGTTGGGGGTCCTTCGAGAGAGAGAGAGAGAGAGAGAGAGAGGGGGGGGGGTAAATATGTACTGTATACATGAGAGCGTATGTTGTGGGCCCTTCGAGAGAGAGAGAGAGAGAGAGGGTAAATATGTACTGTATACATGAGAGCGTATGTTGGGGGTCCTTCGAGAGAGAGAGAGAGAGAGAGAGAGAGGGTAAATATGTACTGTATACATGAGAGCGTATGTTGGGGGTCCTTCGAGAGAGAGAGAGAGAGAGAGAGGGTAAATATGTACTGTATACATGAGAGCGTATGTTGGGGGTCCTTCGAGAGAGAGAGAGAGAGAGAGAGAGAGGGTAAATATGTACTGTATACATGAGAGCGTATGTTGGGGGGTCCTTCGAGAGAGAGAGAGAGAGAGAGAGAGAGGGGGGGGGGGTAAATATGTACTGTATACATGAGAGCGTATGTTGGGGGTCCTTTGAGAGAGAGAGAGAGAGAGAGAGGGTAAATATGTACTATGTACATGAGATCGTATGTTGTGGGCCCTTCGAGAGAGAGAGAGAGAGAGAGAGAGAGAGGGTAAATATGTACTGTATACATGAGAGCGTATGTTGGGGGTCCTTCGAGAGAGAGAGAGAGAGAGAGAGGGTAAATATGTACTGTATACATGAGAGCGTATGTTGGGGGTCCTTCGAGAGAGAGAGAGAGAGAGAGAGAGGGTAAATATGTACTATGTACATGAGATCGTATGTTGTGGGCCCTTCGAGAGAGAGAGAGAGAGAGAGAGAGGGTAAATATGTACTGTATACATGAGAGCGTATGTTGGGGGTCCTTCGAGAGAGAGAGAGAGAGAGAGAGAG
>NC_090740.1:110983012-111003012 GCF_036898095.1 Palaemon carinicauda | reverse complement strand
TCAGTAGAAACAATGAGAATTACTATAATATCGTAAATCATTACTTAGTAGAAACAATAAAGAATGACTGTAATATCCCAAGGAGATATTAGACAGTTAAGCCCAAGTGAATGATACAATTTCTTTTATGAAAACGTGGTGTCTTTGATCCAATAGTTAAGAACACCAAAGATCAGAGGTCATTATACTTTACAAAATGCTCACTACAGTGGAAGAACATTACAAAATGCTCACTACAGTGGAAGAACATTACAAAACATACACAATAAATGAATTATTTTTATAAACAAATGGATTAACTCTCTGGCGATATTAGAATATATTCCAATTTCAATTTCCCTATCTAATTTAAATCGTGTCATGAATCCTCCACTGTTAAATTTGTAATTAATTTACAGGGATAATAAGGACAATATGACTACCAGTTTTTCATACAATGAATTCTTTGATTGCCAAAAATATTGTGAATATGATGATAATTGCTCAAAAGGCCTCTTATTTCTGCCAAACAGTTCATTAAAGAACCACTTACACACAATACCTTATTTTGGACTGCAGTTCTTTCTCTCCTTTCTCATAATCCCATTAGATATCTACATCTTTGAGCGGACGAAAACCCATAAAATGTACTATCTGGACGCAACCGTGAGGTCTCGAATATTGGACAAATATTGTAACAGAGTAGATGATACTGTAAAAGACTCAAATCACTAGAGGTTATAGAGTAGACGACACTGTAAAAGGCTCAAATCACTAGAGGTTATAGAGTAGACACTGTAAAAGGCTCAAATCACTAGTGGTCATAGAGTAGACGACACTGTAAAAGGCTCAAATCACTAGAGGTTATAGAGTAGACACTGTAAAAAGGCTCAAATCACTAGAGGTTATAAAGTAGACGACACTGTAAAAGGCTCAAATCACTAGAGGTTATAAAGTAGACGACACTGTAAAAGGGCTCAAATCACCAGAGGTTATAAAGTAGACGACACTGTAAAAGGGCTCAAATCACTAGAGGTTATAAAGTAGACGACACTGTAAAAGGGCTCAAATCACTAGAGGTTATAAAGTAGACGACACTGTAAAAGGGCTCAAATCACTAGAGGTTATAAAGTAGACGACACTGTAAAAGGGCTCAAATCACTAGAGGTTATAAAGTAGACGACACTGTAAAAGGGCTCAAATCACTAGAGGTTATAAAGTAGACGACACTGTAAAAGGGCTCAAATCACTAGAGGTTATAAAGTAGACGACACTGTAAAAGGGCTCAAATCACTAGAGGTTATAAAGTAGACGACACTGTAAAAGGGCTCAAATCACTAGAGGTTATAAAGTAGACGACACTGTAAAAGGGCTCAAATCACTAGAGGTTATAAAGTAGACGACACTGTAAAAGGGCTCAAATCACTAGAGGTTATAAAGTAGACGACACTGTAAAAGGGCTCAAATCACTAGAGGTTATAAAGTAGACGACACTGTAAAAGGGCTCAAATCACTAGAGGTTATAAAGTAGACGACACTGTAAAAGGCTCAAATCACTAGAGGTTATAAAGTAGACGACACTGTAAAAGGGCTCAAATCACTAGAGGTTATAAAGTAGACGACACTGTAAAAGGGCTCAAATCACTAGAGGTTATAGAGTAGACACTGTAAAAAGGCTCAAATCACTAGAGGTTATAAAGTAGACGACACTGTAAAAGGGCTCAAATCACTAGAGGTTATAAAGTAGACGACACTGTAAAAGGCTCAAATCACTAGAGGTTATAAAGTAGACGACACTGTAAAAGGGCTCAAATCACTAGAGGTTATAGAGTAGAGGACACTTGAAAAGTGCTTAAATCACCAGATGTTTTCCTCAGACTGGCTACTGAACCACTAGCTGAACAGCTTCCACAACGTTTAATATACTTCCAGAAGGCTAGAATCACCTGTTACACAACTAATCACACATTTTTTTTCACCTTTACAATCACCACAAGGTTGCACAAAAGTCTACAATTATGATAAACATTGGTTAACCTTATCTAGACACAAGCCCCTCTAAGAGCATTTTTTTAAAATAACGTGAAATCACAGAATGGCTCAATTACCAATTCGTTTTGCTTACAAGCACCGACTAGAACACATTAGAGAATAGCATAAGAACTTAAAAAAAATGTTTAGGTCATATAAAAAATCTACAAAATCCTTTTTTTTTTTTTACTATCTACCAACATTACCTATAGAATGATAGAGGAAAACAATATAGAGATAACCAAGGCTATGAATATTTTCTAATATGTGAAAATACCAGCACAACTAAGGAAATACGTAGACATTTGAAATATATACATTTGCAATACATATTCGTATATATGAATGTATTTGTCGATATATGGATGCAGCAACAGTTAAATTAACAAAATCACCAGCATTTCTAACTATTCTCACTTACTGTACATTATTGGATATTCGTAGGCCTACATCTACAGTCTAGGAATAGGCCTATACCCAGACTGTGCACATCACTTCATTTTCTTTCCGTTTCTAACCAGCACTATAGTCCATTTCTTTTAGCGAGGCAGATTTGCACCGACTCGTAGCGGTGCCCTTTTAGCTCGGAAAAGTTTCCTGATCGCTGATTGGTTAGAATTATCTTGTCCAACCAATCAGCGATCAGGAATCTTTACCGAGCTAAAAGGACACCGCTGCGAGTCGGTGCAAATCTGCCTCTCTAAAAGAAATTGACTATAATTAATCAGGCTTTAAATGTCGCTCATGAGCGGCAAAGAGGATGCACAGACGACCTTGTATATATACCATCAGTCTACAAGACCACAACTCCAGCTTACTTGAAGCCATCAGCTATATCTCGAACTCCCAGTCAATGGAATGCGAGTCATAAAAGTATTTTGACTTATAGCAATTGATGAAAATGGAAGATACAGGACTGTAGTTGAATTATGGAATCTGTATTTTGTGAATCTTTGTGAAATAATTTCGGTTTCTTCAAGCAATGTTATTTAATAGCTGCATATTAACACGTATAGATTAAGTGATTAATTTTAAACTTTGTATTCTTCAATCTGAAGCTAAATATGTGGATATAATTGAATTATTTTATTTCTGTATTTTCAGGACTTTTAACAGAAATTATATATATATATATATATATATATATATATATATATATATATATATATATATATATATATATATATATACAGTATGTGTGTGTGGTTGTGTGTGTGTATATATATATATACATATACTTATATATATATATATATATATATATATATATATATAAGTATATATATAATATTTATATATAAATATATATATATATATATATATATATATATATAATATATATATAAGTATATATATATGTATATACAGTATATATATATATATATATATATATATATATATATATATATATATATATATGTATATATATACATATACAGTATATATATATATATATATATGTATATATATATTTAATTATTGAAATACTCCATATTGGAAGAACACAGCCAATTTTGGTGGGTACTAAGCCTATATTGAATTCTATAGAGCCGAAAATATAATATTATTATTATCATTATTACTTGCTATGCTACAAACCTAGTTGGAAAAGCAGGATGCTATAAGCCCAATGGCTCCAACAGGGAAAATAGCAAGTGTCTATATGTCCTAAAATGTTCTGGTGGACGAATTATTATTTCTAGTATGCTTTAATCCTTGGACATGATATCCCTGGAATTTAAATTTACTGTAATTTTATTTTATTTAAATTTTTAAGCTTTAGTATAAATATATTTTTTTTATTCCTGAATTTAATCTTGCCAGATCTGCAAGAGTCGAGTTTGAATAATAATAATAATAATGATAATAATAATAATAATAATAATAATTATAGTGTGATTTAAATTCTATTCCAATTTAATGGGCTCAGACGATTGATTATATACTTGGTGATATCTGATCATTATTGGTGTGATCCTTTCGCTTTACAAATTTACAAATACTCTCGAAGAATGTTTCCATATACTCTCGAACAATGTTTCCAAATACTCTTGAATAATATTTCTATATACTCTCTCCAAATACTCTTGAATAATGTTTCTATATACTCTCGAACAATGTTTCTTATACTCTTGAACAATGTTTCTATATACTCTCGAACAATGTTTCCAAATACTCTTGAATAATATTTCTATATACTCTCTCCAAATACTCTTGAATAATGTTTCTATATACTCTCGAACAATGTTTCCTTATACTCTCGAACAATGTTTCCAAATAATCTTGAATAATGTTTCTATATACTCTAGAACAATGTTTCCATATACTCTCGAACAATGTTTCTTATACTCTCGAACAATGTATCCAAATACTCTTGAATAATATTTCTATATACTCTCTAACAATGTTTCTTATACTCTAGAAGAATGTTTCCAAATATTCTCGAACAATGTTTCTTATACTCTAGAAGAATGTTTCCAAATATTCTTGAAGACTGTTTACAAATACACTCGAACAATGTTTCCATATACTCACGAAGACTGTTTCCAAATACTCTTGAAGAATGTTTCTATATACTCTCGAACAATGTTTCTTATACTCTCGAAGAATGTTTCTAAATACTCTTGAAGAATGTTTCCATATACTCTCGAAGAATGTTTCTTATACTCTCGAAGAATGTTTCTAAATACTCTTGAAGAATGTTTCCTTATACTCTCGAAGAATGTTTCCATATACACTAGAAGAATGTTTCCATAAACTCTCGAAGACTGTTTCCATATACTCTCGTACAATGTTTCCAAATACTCTTGAAGGATGTTTCTATATACTCTCGACGAATGTTCCCATATACTCTCGAAGGAGGTTTCCATGTACTCCCGAAGAATGTATCCAAATATTCTCAAAGAATATTTCCAAATATTCTTAAAGATTTTTCCCTTATACTCTCGAACAAGGTTTCCAAATATTCTCGAAGAATGAGAACAAGGTTTCTGATGGCTCCAATCTCACATCCATATTCGTTTTCGGGAAGTTCCACCTGAAAATTAAAAGAGAATTTGATAATTACCGAGTTTTTTTAAGTAATGGAAAATTGTTTGTAAATGGTAGCATTACTCTGAAGTCATTCAGAATTGTTTATTATTATTATTATCATTATTATTATTATTACTTGCTAAGCTACAACCCTAGTTGGAAAAGCAGGATGCTATAAGCCCAGGGGCCCTAACAGGGAAAAAATAGCCCAGTGAGGAAAGGAAACGAGGAAAAATAAAATATTTTAAGAACAGCAACAACATTAAAATAAATATTCCCTATATAAACATAATAACTTATAACAAAACAAGAGGAAGAGAAATTAGATAGAAGAGTGTGTCCGAGTGTTACCCTCATTGATTGCAGATCAGGTTTATTGGCTGGATTTTTTTTTTCTATAAAAGGCATTAAGTTTCGAGAGAGAATAACTCCTGCACTGATCGATCTACATTGATTACCTATTAAGGCTAGAATTGAATTTAAGATTTGTTTGTTGACTCACAAAGCACTTACAAAGTGATAAGCCTAAATATCTCCGTGATTGTTTGGTCCCCTACCATCAAACTACTAGCGCTGCTGTAAGAGTTAGACATGCTGATGACCCATATAGACTATTCGAAATTAGTGTGAATCATGCAATAGGAGGAAGAACTTTTTGTTATGCTGCACCGAGACTCTTCAACGACCTTCCACTTGATGTCAAGAATAGCAAAAATGTGGCAGCTTTCAAGAAAAACCTGAAGACTTATCTCTTTGGAAAGTGTTATAATAGTGATCTAAAAACTATTAAGCCTGAATACAAATGCTAGCGAATAACTGAAAAGATACAGAGCAAAATATAAACTGGAAAGAAATTATTTTCACACATCAAGGCCCACCTGAACAGACTCTCAAGCCCTGTCCACACGATCGAGCATGCCCAACGGGCAAACAGTGGTACTAGAACACAATAGTTAGTGAAAATGAGGGTTGATGACGTCAGAAGCTGGAAAACTAAAGGTAGGGATCTGGCAACACTGAATGATGCCGGATCCCTCTCTTTGGTTTTTCCCACTTCTGACGTCATTAACCCTCATTCTTACTAACTATTGTGTTCTGGTACCACTGTTTGCCCGTTGGGCATGCTCGATCGTGTGGACAGGGCTTTAGTGTCTGATGGAGGGCGAGAAATAAACCCCTAAAAGTAAAAGTAAAAGTAAAGTAATTATATATGTTTCACCAATGTCTCTTGACACGAACTTTTCTCGACTTCAAATTATCGTTAATCTATTTTTTTTCAGCAGATGCCATCCTTCGCGTATTCAAGGATTATAGACTTTCAAGTAGACTTCGGATTTAAGGAAGGAATGGGTCTGGTTAGCGATTTTGAAGGTGAGCATACAACTGTCATTTAAATTTTTTTTAATCCATTATTATGCAAGTTAACCCTCCCCCTCTTGGTGTACGGTAGACATGTAAGTCTACAGTATGCTGAGATGTCCCCTCTTGGTATACGGTAGACATTTAAGTCTACAGTATGCTGAGAGGGGGCCTTGCATACTTTTTTTTAATTTTATTTTTCTAACTTGTGTAGCTTCCAGATTGGTAATATGGTGAATTCTGAGTTCAGAAAATGAAAATCTTGTATATACAAAATTTTTGAAAGTGGTTCATATAGTATCTTTTAGTATACATAGTCTGATCATTACATATTTTATTATTAAATTAGGAGTTTAAATTTTAGTTGGAAATGGTATTTAATCTTCTCCTTTTTCCAGGTCTTATCCAGAGCAGAGCTTTGTCAAGAGCAGGAAAGTCATCCAAAGTCCAAAAACTTGAAGAAAAAAGTCAAGATATCTAAGAGTGCCCTGAACGCTTCGTTTTCCAGAAGTTTTTTAAAAACAACTGAACTACGGTAAAATCATTATTTATTCTTAGCTATTAATTTACTGGCTGCCTTACCGATAGAGTCTGTGGCCTGCAGTGCAGGTCGTTCTAGTGCATGTAACAAATAGAGCCTGTGGCCTGCAGTGCAGGTCGTTCTAGTGCATGAAACCGATAGAGCCTGTGGCCTGCAGTGTAGGTCGTTCTAGTGCATGAAACCGATAGAGCCTGTGGCCTGCAGTGCAGGTCGTTCTAGTGCATGCCTGCCTTAGCTATTACTTTACTTGTTTTACTTTAAGGGCTGCTTATCTGGTCCTGTACGGCAGGGGAACACTACTCTATAAAGGACCTCCACTGTCATTTTATGATGTTCATTTGGGAGCATTTAAATTTTCACAATGTGTATTGCTCGCTTACTGTTTGGTAATCCCTGTTAAAACACTCGCAGAATAAGAAAATCCCTAGTTTCCTCTGGAAGGCCTTAATATCTTTAATTATTAATGTTGAGAACACTGGAGACATTTTTTTAATCCTAGATGTGGAGTGTTCTTTGCCATAATAATTTGTTCCAATGCGGATAAAAACCAAAGTCTTTTAGAGATATTGTTTACACTGCGAGCTGGAACAGCAGTTCAACGAAGTTGACTTTGTTAACCAGGTAGTAAACGACAGGTGGGAGCAAGGGCTGGAAGCCCCCCCTATCCTCTCCCCACCTTTTTACTTCTCAAAGTCTGTTTCCACTGAATTCTTGGACAGACACAGTAAGGTGTGTTACAAGGATTTTGGATGACTCAAAATGTTTTTATTCCATCCGCGGAGACTCCATTTGCTTTTTGGTTGAGCGATTTGGTTTAAGCGTTTAGAGAGTTCGTATGATTTTGTATAACTTATTCTTGAAGTCGTTTACCGTGTTAGTGTTTACTACATCCGCTGGAAGTCTATTCCAAGTATTTGCTATTTTGCTAAATTGCCAAATTGAGCGGTGTTGTACCTTTTTAATTCCAGTTTGTATCCGTTACCTCTGGACTGATTTGTGCTAAGCGTGAATAGATTGTTGTAATCTACATATGTTATTCCTTCAGAATTTTGAATGCCTCTATTAACTGTCCCCTTATTTGTCGAGTTTGTAGATCAAGTTCAAACGTTCCATCCTCCGTCTATATCCAATAATCCAAATTACTCTAGTGTTGGAACTAGTTTATTGGCCCTAGAATATACTGCTTCCAGTCTATCTATATCTTTCTGAATACTTGGAGTCCAGAATTGGACTGTATTCTAGATGGGGTCTTAACTAGTGATGTACAGCTGTAGTATAGTGTCTTTGTTTCTGTATTTAAATTGTTTCTTTACGTAACCTATTAGATTTTGTGCTTTTCAGCTATTATGCTCTGTTTGGTGAACTTCAAATCCTTGCTGATAATAATACTGAGCGCTTCCTCCTGGTCCAAGTTGGCTATATTATCGCCAGGGTTTCAATCTTCTAAGGACGCCTATTATTATTATTATTATTATTATTATTATTATTATTATTATTATTATTATTATTATTATTATTACTTGCTAAGCTACAACACTAGTTGGAAAAGCAGGATGCTGTAAGCCCAGGGGCTCCAACAAGGAAAATAGCCCAGTGAGGATAGGAAACAAGGAAAAATAGAATATTTTAAGAACAGTAACAAAATTAAAATAAATCTTTCATATATAAACTATAAAACTTTAACAAAACTAGAGAAAGAGAAATAAGATAGAATAGTGTGCTCGAGTGTACCCTCAAGCAAGAGAACTCTTTCTCGTTAAACATCCTTATTTGACTGCCATTTGAATAAATAATTTACAGTTCAAGGTAAGAACTGTTCTACCTCCTCTATGACTTTCTCTTATACAATAACAAGGTTCTGAGCTTATATATCTTTGCCATTCGCTTTTTTATTGCCTTTTGAGCATCGAAATTCTTTTGTTATAAGTATAATTTATAATCTGGAATATTTTGTCATCTGGGGAACTGACTATTCAGTGCACCTTTTCCACAGTAGCCAGCTAAGAGTGCTTCTTTCCTTTGCTTGTTTTTCAGTCACCATAAGCTTACAGTCTGCTTGTGTCAGTTTTCATTTCTCTCCTCATTGTGTTCATCAATTTTTAAAAAATGTTCAAGACTTCACCAGATTGTGCTATTAACACAAAATCATCTCCTTATAATAATTTCTAAGTCACCCTTGTTTCTGCTTATGTCAGTTTTCATTTCTCTCCTCCTCATTGTGTTCATCCATTTTCCAAATATGTTGACGACTTTATCAAATTGTGCTGTTAGCAAAATCATCAGTTTATAATAATTTCTAAGTCACATTTGTTTCTGCTTATGTCAGCTTTCATTTCGCTCCTCATTGTGTTCATGAATTTTTAAAAAAAAGTTTCACGACTTGATCAGATTGTGCTGTTAGCACGAAATCATCTGCCAAAAGTAATTTCCAGGGCCCATCTTGCCTGCCTTTTTAAAACTTCTTCCATTCGAATGATTAGGGCCAGGAATCAATGCCAGTCTTTTGGTAGATATTAGGATTTCTCTAAAATTATCCGGTAAACCACAGACCCTGGTAGTGTTTCCTTATTACATAGAATCCCAGGTCTGTAGTACTGGCAGTGAAATTTCTGCACTGGAACTTTCAACAAGAAACACTTTACAATTGGTTCTGTAGCAGTGCATTTCATCAAGTAACTTATGGAAAGGCATTAAATCTTTCATAGTGGATTTATCTCAAATTTAAGAAAGCCAGGAAGCCACTGTTGCTAATGCTATTAAGGCTCTGTAGCTATAAATAATTCCATAGCAGCCAATCTTAAGCAACTGCGATACTCCAGTATAGATTTGTATTTAAATAACAAAGAAGTATATTTATGTACCAGAACAATGTTCATTGTTAGTAACCCAACTAGTAGGCTATATTGCCTGCATTTTTATTTGCGTACACACATAAGTACACATACAAAACACAAATGGGGAACGTTTGCATGCGTATATGGAAGATTCTAATAGAATTAACAATGGGTTTATGATAATTTGGTGGTACAGTAATACCTCGGTATATGAAAGTTTCTGTATATGAAAAACTCGTACTATATGGCATGCCAAGATTTTTTCGCCTCATATTACGAAAAAATACTCGAGATACGAAACGAAATTCGCCCAGTTCAGTTAGGTATGTTACATGATTCAAATGTATTTGGCTCTTATTTCATTGTTTCATTATACGAATCATGTTATGAAAACCACTCCAGAACAAATTAATTTTGTATCCTGAGGTATCACGTAGTTTGTTCATAAAATTGCATAAACCTAAAAAGTATTGCAAATTTTGACAGAGGAAACTAAAAATTCTTTCTCGAGTCAATGCCATAATTGTAGGTCAAAGTGAAAGACGGTGATGTGAGAAAGTTGAAAAAAGCGTTTTCAGTGACTCTGATCTAAAGGTTGAAATCGAAATAGCATCACTGAGGAATTCTGCTATATCTAAATTGATATAAACTGTTAATCTCGATTAACTTACGAGTAAAATTATCTTTTCTTTTATATCCACTTTATGTAAGACAAATACAATTAGCATTTTGACATCACTGCAATCCCAGTTTCTTATCGATGTACTCATAAGATAAATTTTTTTTCAAAAATAGCTAAATGGAAAGTTTATATAGCCAAATTCAAGCACTGAGGATGTCTGGACAATCAATCAGAGCAATAATAAAAACATAAAGGTGTAAAATATCTGATAATATTTTTCATAAATCATTGGGAAGTTTTCATGGCTGTAGCTAGGCAGTGACATTTAGAGCACCAGCCATAATAGCAACAACAGAACAAAAAAAATGGGTAAACTTACGTCTTCTGCACCATTTCCCAGTGAAACCTTCTTCACAGGTACATTTAATGCCTGTACAAGAGCCATGGCGACATTTCCTGGAACAGCGAGCGACGGATATGGCACCTACGTTGTGCCCGGTTACGACTTCGCAGTGGTCGCCAGCAAAGCCACGGGGACACCTACACTTATTGACATTTCGACACCGACCTCCATTGATGCAAGGAATGACACATTTACCTGTTCATTAAATCGAGGATTAGAATCGTGTTGATGTTCTGCTGTTGATTTGTTTAGAATTTTATAAAGAATTGTGAAGTTTTGCAAACTAATAATCTCAGTACGCATAGCAATATTTCGACTAATCTTGGATTTTATGGAATATTTTTTATTTCACTTGATTGCACAGGTCTTATATGGCATATAAAGGATTAAATTTAAAACAAAAATAGGATCTAAGGACCTTTCTATTATGTATTGCAATCGCTTTATGTAAAGAAATTAATTGCATTGAATTCTCTAAAATGTTTTTTTATGGTTTGTTATGCTTCCAGAAAGCTAAAATCACTGACTTCATTACCGCATGCACTCACTGCCCAGTCCATGTAAAGTTTACAACGGTTCCCAAAGGCTAAAATCATTGTCAGATCTAAATTAAACAACAGCTGGAAGTGTTGAAAGTCAAGAAACAAAGTAAGCTTGCTTACCAACTTTCTCAATGGGAATTCATCTTAAGAGATTCTTAGTGAAATCTTATCAGAACTTTGACATATCCTTTAATATTTCACATGGAATTCACACTACCCTACCTTAATTCCATAAAATATATGAAAGGAATTTTTTAATCAGTGCAGTATAGCTTTGATAGTGAGAATCACGATTGATTTTTAATTGCAAATGAATATTATGCTATTCTAAATGTTGTTAATGCCGTCGTTAACACTACCTTCAAATCATCGAAAAGTTAGAGAAAGAGAAAGATGAAGGTTGCTTTTACTTATTTTATGATGCATACATCAAGCAGACTAATGATATCAAGATTAGAGTATAATGAAGACTTCAATATTCTGATATTTAGACATTCAAATAAAATTCTGCCACTTACTAAATTCACACCGATTTCCATAGTAACCTTTTGAACAAGCGCAGGTGTCCTTCTGGACACACTTTCCTCCATTTTCACATTTGTCACGACATATACCTGCAATAGGGGATCAGCTTAGAATCCAGAAGAGCTATGAAAACAACTCAATAAGAATAAAGATACTATACGGGTACATAAGGTTCTATGGCTTACCAAATTATCAGCTGAAGAAAATTCAGAGAGTACAAAACACAGCCGCTAGATTAATAAAAGGACTACACAATAGGGATAGAATTACCCCTGCACTAATTAAATTACACTGGCTGTCGGTAAAGGCGAGATTTGAATACAAACTATTCTTACTAACGTTTAAGATAGTGAATCAAAATGAACCAAAATATCTAAAAGAATGCCCGAACAAACTAGAACTAGAAACAAATGTTACCATAAGACACATGAGTGGCAAACATAGACTATCTGAACCAAGAACAAATAGTAAATTTGGTGAAAGGGCTTTTAGCTACTGTGCGCCTAGACATTATGATAAACTGCCAACTGAAATGAAGGACCTAAAGGGAGCAATTGAATTTAAGAAGAAACTAAAGACATTACTTTTCACAAGATCATATGATTTGGAAGATGCTACAATCAAGGATTTGTATAAGTTATTATGAAAATGTTTCGTTAGATGATTGATATGGACCCGCCCGAGAAGTAGTTCACTCGACTTCAGTGGAGGGTTGGATTTAAACCCAAAACAAGTAAAACAAGTAAAAACTTAAGCCCAGTCCACACGATCGAGTATGATCGACGGGCAAACGGTGATACCAGTCCACAATAGGTAGTGAGAATGACGTCAGAGGCGGGAAAACCACAGGCAGGGATGTGGCAAGACTGTTTGTTGCTAGATTCCTGCCTACGGTTTTCTCGCCTCTCATTATTAATACCTATTGTGGTCTGGTATCACTGTTTGCCTGTCAAGTATGCTCGTTAGTGTGGTCAGAGCTTTACAATCGTTCGACTTACGAGCATTCTGAGATACAAACAAGTCCAGCTGAAATGATAAATCTCAGATATTATATAAAAAGTTTTAACTATAAGATAAAGAAATACTGTAATAAAAGAATATTATATTTAATATAGTAAGCTAAACGATATTTTCAATTACCTGATATTGATTTCATATGAAAAAGGATTATATAATGACAGGAAAATCTATTTTTGGGTGAGAGAGCATGTTGTCCTAATCGAAGTTCCTCAATCCTATCCCATATCCTTCAAGACAAGGTTAACAATATTCGGGGAAGGATAGCTGTGGCTTGTTTTAAAAACATCCCTGATGTATACACAATATCTTTCGGGATATTTGCTCCAGAGGTTAGAACTCCGTGATACCTCTACAGGTAAAATTCTCTGGTATATCACTCACAGAAATTTCCCAAGTAGAAAGCTACCATTGAGGAACTTCCATCAGAACGACATGACTCGAGCCCAAAAATTGACTTTTGCAGCTGGAAATTATAGGTTGGTCCTACCTTAAGCCAAAATATAAAAACGATCAACTTACAGACAACTCGACTTACAAACAATATGACTTACCAACATCTTGGAACCTATCAAGTTTGTAAATTGAGGACCTTCTGTACTAAATAAATAAATAATTTGCGAGTCGTACAAAAGGAATAAGTAATGCGAAACTTACCTCCTTCACAGTGACGCCCTTGATATCCAGGAGGACACGTGCATCGTCCTGGTGTAGTACAAGTACCCCCATTCATACACTGAGGGTAACAAAGGGCTGTGTTACAATAAGGTCCCATATAACCCTCCGGACACTGACATTTTCGACCAACATCACATACTCCACCATTCTCACACTTTTCATCACACTCTGGGTCAACACCTGATGGAAAAAAAGAGAAAAATCTATATGAGTATGAAGAGACCACCAACTTCAGTAAAGTACCTCGGATTTGCCTTCTCTACAGATAATTAAGCAAAGTAGAACTCCCTTCTGCATGATTGAAAAGAGTGCCTGCATGTTAAATCTGAACTAAAACAAAGAAATTATTGGAGATTCCACTTCAAGATAAAGCATAGATGCCTGGCTTGAATTTCTGCTAATCAAACACAGCAGATGTGGTCTGAAGATTGTTTTGGTTCTGGGGCCCAAGTCCCTTACTTTAAAAGTACTGCTAGCTTTGAAGACTTACCCTCATGTTGATATATTCTCACAGCCTGAACTACTGAGTATGCTAGTGACTAGCAAGGTCACTATGCACTCTACCTTGTTTAAGCCAGCAAAATTGCTATTGCATTTAACCCACTAACATTTGACTTGTGTGTTGATAATATAATCTAATCTAATAGCTGTCCATTGTTACCATGACGACATTCAAAGTTCCTCAATAATGCTGAACATAACGTAAATACCAGCGCCATTTGTGGGGGATTGATATGGCTCACCAGGCCAATCTTGTACTTGCATACCCTGCCACACGTTGAACACGTTAAAATGCGGAATTACAGCTTCAGTGTGTCACTGCTGCCTTTTAAAGGTGAGATGCTCCAAGGCAATGAACCAGACAATTTTGTCACTAGCTAGAGATTCCAGGTTAGATGGTTGAGTTTTTCTTTTCTTTAAGGCTGACTTAGTTTGATCTTTGTATCTCTTCCTAGGCTGCTATGTCTTTGGTGGCCAATTTTTAGCAGTTCGTATAAAATTTGCTTTGCGAGTCGTCTTTCAGGCATATGGATCTTGTGACCAAGCCAGTGTATTTGGCATTCAGTGATCATTGGCTCTATGCTAGTGTATCCAATTTGTTCTAGAATCTCTCTGTGGGGAGTCTGATCTCTCCGGGCTAGGCCAATCATTTACTGTAAATAGGAAATGTGAAACATTTTTCAGTTGCTTAAGATTTGGTTGATACAGAGTCCTGGTCTCTGTACCATAGAGAAGAATTAAGATACATACTGTCTTATATGGTTGGATCTTACTGGCCAGCCTGATGTGTTCACTCTGAAAAACCATGATCCTCAGTCAGAGATATGGAGCACCAGAGACCTGGAGCACAAGCCCGCTGGAATGATATCCCACCGGATAGGAAAGAGTGGAGGAGTCTTGTCGAGGGTGGCTAAAGACCACATGGGCCCGGAGCCAGTGGCGTGAGTAAATCAGTCAGCCAAAAACATGTGAGGGCCTTTAAATTTTTTATCAAACATCACCAATCTCAGTAGTGGGGAACAATGCTATCAAGGTATTTGAAAATTGGTACCACCAGCAATTGTGGATTATCAACAAGAAAACAGTTACATTTTAATTTGGTTTCGTTCATTGTAATATGACTTCTGTTTTTCTTGGATCTATGTGTGAACCACATGCCTTATATATTAAAGGTAGGGTTATTCAAAATGTGTTGCGCTGACTCCACGGCGTAGGCCAAAATGATAGCATCATCAGCATATCGCAAGTCAACTTATTGTAGAGCTGATCCATTTTATTGGATCTTATTCTCTCGTTACGGTTCACTTTCCCTTTGCCTACACACACACCTAATAGTCTAACCTATTCTTTACAGATTCTCCTCTGTCGTCATACACCTGACAACACTGGGATTACCAAACAATTCTTCACCCAAGGGGTTAACTACTGCATTGTAATTGTTCAGTGGTCACTTTTCTCTTGGTTAGGATAGAAGGGATTCTTTAGCTATGGTAAGCAGCTCTTCTAGGAGAAGGACACTCCAAAATCAAAACATTGTTCTCTGGTTTTGGATAGTGCCGTAGCCTCTGTATCATGGTCTTCCACTGTCTTGGGTTAGAGTTCTCTACCTTGAGGTTACACTTGGACACTATTCTATCTTATTTCTCTTCCTCTTGTTTCGTTAAAGTTTTTATCGTTTACATAGGAGATATTTATTTTAATGTTACTGTTCCTAGAATATTTTACTTTTCCTTGTTTCCTTTCCTCACTAGGCTCTTTTACCTGCTGGAGCACCTGGGCTTATAGCATCCTGCTTTTCCAACTAGGGTTGTAGCTTAGCAAGTAATAATAATAATAATAATAATAATAATAATAATAATAATAATAATAATAATATAAACCATCTGATGTTAGACAGGTTCCCATTCTGCTAAAATGAAGTGTAATACAGTGCATAAAATAAGCAAAGTGTTTATATAATTCATCCATGTACCTATATATATATATATATATATATATATATATATATATATATATATATATATATATATATATATATATATATATATATATATATATATATATATATATAACCTTTTAAGAAAGCTACATCTGACAGCTAGCTGCTTCCAGAAAGGGTGCACCCAATTTAAGAACCAACTTACGAAGGCCAACACAAATATCCACTTACAGCAATTAGTTAAGTGTGAGATAATATTTTCTTTACATAATGTAACATAAAATAGAAATATCACTTTATATATTATAAAAAAGTCAAAAAGATTTCTTATGTATCGACATAATTCTATAAAATCATAAGCCTAACTATAGTCAATTCTTTTTATTGAGGCAGATTTGCACCGACTCGCAGGGGTGCCCCTTTCGCTCGGAAAAGTTTCTTGATCGCTGATTGGTTAGAATTATCTTGTCCAACCAACCAGCGATCAGGAAACCTTTCCGAGCTAAAAGGGCACCCTTGCGAGTTGGTGCAAATCTGCCTCATTAAAAAGAATTGACTATAGTTCGTGTTAAGTTGAAAACCAGGACATTCACGACTATCTTTTCCATTTTTGAATGAAAAAAAATAGTTCAAGAAGAATATTGAATAAGAGTACGAAAGAAAATATTACATGGAAGTTTGTCACCTAATCTACAAGCTACAAGGTTGGATGTCTAAAATGTCCACAAGCTACAAGGTTGGGTGTTTGAAATGTCCATAAGCTACAAGATTGTGTGTCTAAAAGTGCCACAAGCTACATGGTTGTGTCTAATATTTCCACCGTCTACAAGGTTGAGTGTCTGAAATTTCCACAAATTACAAAGTTGTAAGTTTGAAATTTCCACAAGCTACAAGGATTCGTGTTTTGAAATGTCCACAAGCTACAAGGATGTGTGTTTTGAAATGTCCACAAGTTACAAGATTCAGTATCTAAAATTTCCACAGGCTACAAGATTGAGTGTCTGAAATTTCCACAAATTACAAAGTTGTAAGTTTGAAATTTCCACAAGCTACAAGGATGTGTGTTTTGAAATGTCCACAAGCTACAAGGATGTGTGTTTTGAAATGTCCACAAGCTACAAGGATGTGTGTTTTGAAATGTCCACAAGCTACAAGGATGTGTGTTTTGAAATGTCCACAAGCTACAAGGATGTGTGTTTTGAAATGTCCACAAGCTACAAGGATGTGTGTTTTGAAATGTCCACAAGCTACAAGGATGTGTGTTTGAAATGTCCACAAGCTACAAGGATGTGTGTTTTGAAATGTCCACAAGTTACAAGATTCAGTATCTAAAATTTCCACAGGCTACAAGATAGAGTGTCTGAAATTTCCACAAATTACAAAGTTGTGAGTTTGAAATGTTCACAAGCTACAAGGATGTGTGTTTGAAATGTCCACAAGCTACAAGATTGAGTGTCTGAAATTTCCACAAATTACAAAGTTGTGAGTTTGAAATGTTCACAAGCTACAAGGATGTGTGTTTGAAATGTCCACAAGCTACAAGATTGAGTGTCTGAAATTTCCACAAATTACAAAGTTGTGAGTTTGAAATGTTCACAAGCTACAAGGATGTGTGTTTGAAATGTCCACAAGCTACAAGATTGAGTGTCTGAAATTTCCACAAATTACAAAGTTGTGAGTTTGAAATGTTCACAAGCTACAAGGATGTGTGTTTGAAATGTCCACAAGCTACAAGATTGAGTGTCTGAAATTTCCACAAATTACAAAGTTGTGAGTTTGAAATGTTCACAAGGTACAAGGTTGATTGTCTAAATTTTTTACAGTACAATGATTCGTGCTTTGAAATGTCCACAAGCTACAAGGTTGGGTGTCTAAAATTTCCACAAAATACAAAGTTGTAAGTTTGAAATGTCCACAAGCTACAGGGATGTGTGTTTGAAATTTCCAAAATCTACAAGGTTGAGTGTCTAAAATTTCCACAATTTACAAGTATTTGTGTTTTGATATGTCCACAAGCTACAAGATTCAGTGTCTAAAATCTCCACAAGCTACAAGGTTTAGTATTTAAAATTCCCAAAAGCTACAAGATTGAGTGTCTAAAATTTCCAAAATTTACAAGTATTCGTGCTTTGAAATGTCCACAAGCTACAAGATTCAGTGTCTAAAATCTCCACAAGCTACAAAATTGAGTGTCTAAAATCTTCACAAGCTACAAGATTGAGTGTCTAAAATCTCCACAAGCTACAAGGTTGAGTGTCTAAAAGTTTCACTGATGAAATGCATACCGTAACTGTTGTTGTGCTTACTGGACTCTGTGCATTCCTTCCGGAGTTTTAGTCTCAGTGGCGTCCCTGCCAAGGGCTTCCCTCTCTGCGTCTGGATCAGGAGGCCAATGTCGAAGGAGGCTATTCCAGAGGCGTTTCCATAGCAGAAGAGGTTGACGGTGAACACTGAAAGGGCAAAGATGTGAAAGGTCGAAGTCAATATGATGATTTGATATCAAAAGTCCCTATCGTTGCATTTAGAAAATAACTCGACTCCAATCGTATGTAGATTCCAGAAACAGTGTCAATATGTTTCACTGTTCATGCTCAAATATACTACAATGTTTTACTCCATTAATGAATTAAACAGGAAAAATAGCATTAGAGGGATCTGAATCTATCAGTCAATGCCTTAAAGATAATCATAGATGGAAACACTTTTTGTGGATTATCATTCTGTTATAAAACAATTCAAATTCGACAATTGATAAATATGAAATATTTCGTGCACGAAAACATGGATGACTTTCTTGTTCTCTGTTTCCATACTGTGGATTTGATAATAAATACCAGCTATGCAGTGTGATTTGCAAAATACCCCAAAACATGTAAGATAAAACTGATTTTATCCTTTAGAGAGTCTGGTTCTCTTGCGTTAGAGGACCAGGGAAGTAGTAACACTTGAAGTGAAGGAAAGCAGTAACACTTGAAGTGAAGGAAAACAGTAACACTTGAAGTGAAGGCAAGCAGTAACACTTGAAGTGAAGGAAAACAGTAACACTTGAAGTGAAGGCAAGCAGTAACACTTGAAGTGAAGGAAAGCAGTAACACTTGAAGTGAAGGAAAGTAGTAACGCTTGAAGTGAAGGCAAGCAGTAACACTCGAAGTGAAGGAAAGCAGTAACACTTGAAGTGAAGGCAAGCAGTAACACTCGAAGTGAAGGAAAGCAGTAACACTTGAAGTGAAGGAAAGCAAAGTGAACAAGATCTAGAAGTCTAGTACCTGGCATGTAATTTGGAGCTGACCTCCGGAAGAGTCCTCCCTTTCTGCAGCATCGTATAATGAAGAAAAATGCAATATGCAACATGATGATGATAATGAGGATGACGTAAATGATAATGGTGATAATGATTTTGGCCAGGCGCTCTCTTAATTTCCTTCATACTGTACCGCACGAGTATTTCATACACGCTCATACACTGTAATGCTGTTGCTTTTTTATCTCTCACTCTCTCCTGCACTGATAATAGAAAAACCTGTTTAACCTTGCCATCGCATGTTTTACATTGTTGGAATTTTTTTGTCATTGTTGCACTCAACCGTTTGTATATAAGCTTGTTATCTTGCTTGAATAGTCAGTTACGTTTACCTCACCTTTTTGTTGGTAGCTATCAGCTAGCTACCTTGCTACAGAGAGAGAGAGAGAGAGAGAGAGAGAGAGAGAGAGAGAGAGAGAGAGAGAGAGAGAGAGAGAGAGAGAGTTACGAGGATTTTGGAGATCTCAAAGACTTGTTAGTCCAACCGTGGAGACTCCGCTTGCTTTTGGTATAGCGATTTACTTTTGGAGAGTTCTTATGACCTTGTCTCGACAGAGAGAGAGAGAGAGAGAGAGAGGGAGAGAGAGAGAGAGAGAGAGAGAGAGAGAGAGAGAGAGAGAGAGAGAGAGAGAGAGATTACCTTTGGGTTTCCTTGGAATTCTTCCCGTCGGAGGCAGAGATACAACTGGGGCCTC
>NC_090740.1:110968012-110980512 GCF_036898095.1 Palaemon carinicauda | reverse complement strand
CACTGAAGAGTTTGACTTTGCTAGGATAAAATGCAAACTGTACTAGAGCTAAAAAAAAGAGCCATTGGCAAGCACGTACCACTGAAGAGTTTGACTTTGCTAGGATAAAATGCAAACTGTACTAGAGCTAAAAAAAGAGCCATTGGCAAAGACGTACCACTGAAGAGTTTGACTTTGCTAGGATAAAATGCAAACTGTACTAGAGCTAAAAAAAAGAGCCATTGGCAAAGACGTACCACTGAAGAGTTTGACTTTGCTAGGATAAAATGCAAACTGTACTAGAGCTAAAAAAAGAGCCATTGGCAAAGACGTACCACTGAAGAGTTTGACTTTGCTAGGATAAAATGCAAACTGTACTAGAGCTAAAAAAAGAGCCATTGGCAAAGACGTACCACTGAAGAGTTTGACTTTGCTAGGATAAAATGCAAACTGTACTAGAGCTAAAAAAAGAGCCATTGGCAAAGACGTACCACTGAAGAGTTTGACTTTGCTAGGATAAAAAGCAAACTGTACTAGAGCTAAAAAAAAGAGCCATTGGCAAAGACGTACCACTGAAGAGTTTGACTTTGCTAGGATAAAAAGCAAACTGTACTAGAGCTAAAAAAAAGAGCCATTGGCAAAGACGTACCACTGAAGAGTTTGACTTTGCTAGGATAAAATGCAAACTGTACTAGAGCTAAAAAAAGAGCCATTGGCAAAGACGTACCACTGAAGAGTTTGACTTTGCTAGGATAAAATGCAAACTGTACTAGAGCTAAAAAAAGAGCCATTGGCAAAGACGTACCACTGAAGAGTTTGACTTTGCTAGGATAAAATGCAAACTGTACTAGAGCTAAAAAAAGAGCCATTGGCAAAGACGTACCACTGAAGAGTTTGACTTTGCTAGGATAAAATGCAAACTGTACTAGAGCTAAAAAAAGAGCCATTGGCAAGCACGTACCACTGAAGAGTTTGACTTGCTGTTGATCAATCCAGAGAGCCAGAGTTTTGCTTTGCTGTTGTCGTCTTCTTCCTCTTCTTCTTCTCGTGCCTCTTCTTGTGGCTTTGGTCACGTTACCAGAATCACTGTCATTGGATGCAACGAGGGAATGGTCCGGATTCTCCAGTCTCAGAACGCCTGTGTCCTCTGATGCTTCTAGCAACGAAACAGGGCTTTTCTGTAGCCCTGACGCTCCTGGGACCTCCACTGCTACCTTCTGGGAATCTGCACTACGCTTGACTTTATCACAGTTGGGACCATTTTGCGCAAGGTCTGAAATAGTTCTCGAAACGTCTCTTGTTAGATTATGTAGGTCTGCTAGAACGGTTAGAGAGGCTGGGCCTATGCTGGTTTGTTTTCTAGAGTCATATAATTCCTTTATAATTTTGTCATCTGAAATCCCATCTTCCTCTGAGTCACCTATACTAGAGTTTTCTACTTTATTCACAACGGAGAATAGTTTTCTTTTCTGAATTTTAATGCTTTGGCTAGGACTGCTACGTTTTTGCTTCGCTTTATCCAAGGCTGGAGTGACCAGGGTCTTGCGTCGGTGATAAGATTTCTGAAAATAAAAGATAGAATTCAGATTGAGAAAGGAGTTAGACAGGGAGACCCCATTTAGATAATTCACAGCAAGCAAGAAGTTTTTGAGAATTTAGATTGAGAGAATGTAGGAAATAATATTAATGGGGAATATTTCTACAACTTAAGTAGACTATATCGTATATTTCACCTGAAATTGTCAAAATAATCTAAACTCAAAGAAAAAATTTCATTGCATTTGGTTCTTGAATATTGGTGAAACAATATTTAGTGCTTTATAATAGCTATAAGTAGTAAAATTTTTACTATACATATAAATATGAATTTTTAATATACAAAAAAATCTACTATTCATATCAATTTTAGTGCTTTATAATAGCTATAAGTAGTAAAATTTTTACTATACATATAAAAATTATTTTAATATACAAACAAATCTACTATTCATATAAGTGTAATTTAATATACAAACATATTGACTCTGGGAAATTGTATCAAAAGATATTAAAGACTTATTATTGATAAGTACTTACCATAGGAGGTCGAAGTCTTAACTGGTGTACAGAAAAGGTCCTGTTTGACCTTAGACTTTCCCCTTCTCTTCTCTCGCTGTCAGCTTCCCCTGAAAAGATACCAACATATTATGAAAGAAAAATTTAACACAACAGAACTGTCTCTTGGGTTAGAGTTCTATTGCTTGAGGGTTCACTCGGGCACACTATTCTATCTAATTTATCTTCCTCTTGTTTAGTTAAAGTTTTTTATAGTTTATATAGGAAATATTTATTTTAATGCTGTTACTGTTCTTAAAATATTCTATTTTTCCTTGTTTCCTTTCCTCGCTGGGCTATTCTGCCTGTTGGAGTCCCTGGGCTTATAGCATATTGCATTTTCCAAATAGGGTTATAGCTTAGCTGATAATAATAATAATGATAATAATAATAATAATAATAATAATAATAATAATGATAATAATAATAATAATAATAATAATAATAATAATAATAATAATAATAATAATTGAGACCACTCTTCATCAGAATTACCAAAGAACTATTATTATTATTATTATCATTATTATTATTATTATTATTACCTCCGCCAACGAAGTTGGAAGGAGTTTGTATTGTACTCCCTGTTTGTGTGTTCGTGTGTGTATGCTTCATTGTGAACAGCTTCCTTGCCACAATTTTAATCGTAGAGTAATGAAACTTGCATGGATTAATTGTTGTGTAGAAATCTGGAAATGATAAAATTTTAGAAGGTCAAGGTCAAAGGTCAAGGTAAGTGTCCAATTCACGTATTCAGCCATAAGTTTGGATATGTTGTCACAGAGACTTCAAACTCAGTTCACATGTTAAGGTCGAAGGTCAAGGTGGGGTTCAAGGTCAAGGTCAAGCAAAAGGTCAAATTCCGGTCATCAATCATACGGCCACAATTTTCATCGTAAAGTAATAAAACTTCCATGGATTTTAAACTGTTATGTAAAGAACTAGAAATCATTAAATTTTGGAAGGTCAAAGGTCAAGGTCACGGACGAGTAAAACGTCCGAAATCAGTCCAAAAGGTCGAGAAATAAGCTGCCCGGGCGGAGGTCTGTTCTTTACCGAGTGGCCCCTCTTGTTATTATTTTTATTACTAGTTAAGCTACAACCCTAGTTGGAAAAACAAGATGCTATAAGCATAAGGGCTCCAAGAGGCAAAAATAGCTCTGTGGGGAAAGAAAATAAACAAATAAACAAACTACAAGAAGTAATGAACAATCAAAATAACATATTTAAAGAACAGTAAAAATATTATAATAGATATTTCATAAATACACTAAAAAAACTTATGTCAGCCTGTTCAACATAGCAACATTCGCTCTAAGTTTGAACTTTTGAAGTTCCACCGATTCAACTACGCGATTAAGAAGATAATTTCACAAGTTGGTAACAGCTGGAATAAAACTTCAAGAATACTGTGGAGTATTGAGACTCATGATGGAGAAATCATGATTATTATAATACCTAGTGTGACGAACAGGATGGAACTGTCCAGGGAGATCTGAATGTAAAGGATGGTCAGAATTATGAAACATCTTATGCAACATCCATAACGAACTAATTGAACGACTGTGCAAGAGATTGATATCTAGGAATTAATATCAGGAATCAGAAATTTAATAGACCGTGAGTTCCTGGTCAACAAATTAAGATGAGACGACTTAGAGTATTGGAAATATTTTGAGTTTTGCATTACATTAAAAGACTATGCCAATATTCTTTATTTCTTTTTTTTAAGTTTATAAATAAAGAAATTTTAATATTAAGAAGAAAATATGAGGTTGTGAACAAGCCATGTATTAAAAATTTTATTCTTATTTTGAGTTTTACATTTGATTCAAAGAATATGCCACTATTATTTTTTTTTCCCTAATTTTATAGTAATAAAAGATTAATATTAAGAAAATATGAGGTTGTGAAGAAGCCTTGTATTCAAAGTTTTATTCTTATTTTGAGTTTTACAACTCACATTTTTTTATTAAGCTTGCGATTTCTGGATACAATTTTGTCCTTTTTAAGAATTGCAAGAGCCCTTGCTTGGCCACAAGGGCCAGGCAATTTTCAACCGCAACAACTTACCTTTGGATTAAGCTTGTGATTTATGGATACAATGTTGTCCTTTTTGAGAATTGCAAGAGCCCTTGCTTAGCCACAAGGGCCACGCTGTCTTCAACAGCAACAATTTACCTTTTTTGATTAAGCTTGTGATTTCTGGATACAATTTTGTCCTTTTTGAGAATTGCAAGAGCCCTTGCTTAGCCACAAGGGCCACGCTGTCTTCAACAGCAACAATTTACCTTTTTTGATTAAGCTTGTGATTTCTGGATACAATTTTGCCCTTTTTGAGAATTGCAAGAGCCCTTGCTTGGGCCAGGCTGTCTTCAACGGCAGCAATTTACCTTTTTTGATTAAGCTTGTAATTTCTGGATACAATTTTGTCCTCTTTGAGAATTGCAAGAGCCCTTACTTGACCACAAGGGCCAGGCAGTCTTTAACAGCAACAACTTACCTTTGTGATCAACCTTGTGATTTCTGCATACAATTTTGTCCTCTTTGAGAATTACAAGAGCAGTTACTTGGCCACAAGGACCAGGCAATCTTCAATAGCAACAACTTACCTTTGGATCAAGCTTGTGATTTCTGGATACAATGTTGTCCTTTTTGAGAATTGCAAGACCCCTTGCTTGACCACAAGGACCAGGCAGTCTTTAACAGCAACAACTTACCTTTGTGATCAACCTTGTGATTTCTGCATACAATTTTGTCCTCTTTGAGAATTACAAGAGCAGTTACTTGGCCACAAGGACCAGGCAATCTTCAATAGCAACAACTTACCTTTGGATCAAGCTTGTGATTTCTGGATACAATGTTGTCCTTTTTGAGAATTGCAAGACCCCTTGCTTGACCACAAGGACCAGGCAGTCTTTAACAGCAACAACTTACCTTTGTGATCAACCTTGTGATTTCTGCATACAATTTTGTCCTCTTTGAGAATTACAAGAGCAGTTACTTGGCCACAAGGACCAGGCAATTTTCAATAGCAACAACTTACCTTTGGATCAAGCTTGTGATTTCTGGATACAATGTTGTCCTTTTTGAGAATTGCAAGACCCCTTGCTTGACCACAAGGACCAGGCAGTCTTTAACAGCAACAACTTACCTTTGTGATCAACCTTGTGATTTCTGCATACAATTTTGCCCTCTTTGAGAATTACAAGAGCAGTTACTTGGCCACAAGGACCAGGCAATCTTCAATAGCAACAACTTACCTTTGGATCAAGCTTGTGATTTCTGGATACAATGTTGTCCTTTTTGAGAATTGCAAGACCCCTTGCTTGACCACAAGGACCAGGCAGTCTTTAACAGCAACAACTTACCTTTGTGATCAACCTTGTGATTTCTGCATACAATTTTGTCCTCTTTGAGAATTACAAGAGCAGTTACTTGGCCACAAGGACCAGGCAATTTTCAATAGCAACAACTTACCTTTGGATCAAGCTTGTGATTTCTGGATACAATGTTGTCCTTTTTGAGAATTGCAAGACCCCTTGCTTGACCACAAGGACCAGGCAGTCTTTAACAGCAACAACTTACCTTTGTGATCAACCTTGTGATTTCTGCATACAATTTTGCCCTCTTTGAGAATTACAAGAGCAGTTACTTGGCCACAAGGACCAGGCAATCTTCAATAGCAACAACTTACCTTTGGATCAAGCTTGTGATTTCTGGATACAATGTTGTCCTTTTTGAGAATTGCAAGACCCCTTGCTTGACCACAAGGACCAGGCAGTCTTTAACAGCAACAACTTACCTTTGTGATCAACCTTGTGATTTCTGCATACAATTTTGCCCTCTTTGAGAATTACAAGAGCAGTTACTTGGCCACAAGGACCAGGCAATCTTCAATAGCAACAACTTACCTTTGGATCAAGCTTGTGATTTCTGGATACAATGTTGTCCTTTTTGAGAATTGCAAGACCCCTTGCTTGACCACAAGGACCAGGCAGTCTTTAACAGCAACAACTTACCTTTGTGATCAACCTTGTGATTTCTGCATACAATTTTGTCCTCTTTGAGAATTACAAGAGCAGTTACTTGGCCACAAGGACCAGGCAATCTTCAATAGCAACAACTTACCTTTGGATTAAGCTTGTGATTTCTGGATACAATGTTGTCCTTTTTGAGAATTGCAAGACCCCTTGCTTGACCACAAGGACCAGGCAGTCTTTAACAGCAACAACTTACCTTTGTGATCAACCTTGTGATTTCTGCATACAATTTTGTCCTCTTTGAGAATTACAAGAGCAGTTACTTGGCCACAAGGACCAGGCAATCTTCAATAGCAACAACTTACCTTTGGATCAAGCTTGTGATTTCTGGATACAATGTTGTCCTTTTTGAGAATTGCAAGACCCCTTGCTTGACCACAAGGACCAGGCAGTCTTTAACAGCAACAACTTACTTTTGTGATCAACCTTGTGATTTCTGCATACAATTTTGTCCTCTTTGAGAATTACAAGAGCAGTTACTTGGCCACAAGGACCAGGCAATTTTCAAGAGCAACAACTTACCTTTGTGATCAAGCTTGTGATTTCTGGATACAATGTTGTCCTTTTTGAGAATTGCAAGACCCCTTGCTTGACCACTAGGGCCAGGCTGTCTTCAACAGCAACAATGTACCTTTTTTGATTAACCTTGTGATTTCTGTATACAATTTTGTCCTCTTTGAGAATTACAAGAGCAGTTACTTGGCCACAAGGACCAGGCAATTTTCAAGAGCAACAACTTACCTTTGTGATCAAGCTTGTGATTTCTGGATACAATGTTGTCCTTTTTGAGAATTGAAAGACCCCTTGCTTGACCACTAGGGCCAGGCTGTCTTCAACAGCAACAATTTACCTTTTTTGATCAACCTTGTGATTTCTGGATACAATGTTGTCCTTTTTGAGAATTGCAAGAGACCTTGCTTGGCCACAAGGGCCAGGCAATTTTCAACCACAAAAACTTACCTTTGTGATTAAGCTTGTAATTTCTGGATACAATTTTGTCCTCTTTGAGAATTGCAAGAGCCCTTACTTGGCCACAAGGACCAGACAATTTTCAAGAGCAACAACTTACCTTTGTGATAAACCTTGTGATTTCTGCATATTTTGTCCTCTTTGAGAATTACAAGAGCAGTTACTTGGCCACAAGGACCAGGCAAATTTCAAGAGCAACAACTTACCTTTGTGATCAAACTTGCGATTTCTGGATACAATTTTTCCCTTCTTAAGAAGGTGTTCAATTTTGTCCTTATTTAGGTGTTCCTCTAAAGCAAAAGTGCTTGACTCTTGTTTTCCATACAGTGGATACAGTGCAAGTGGTCTTCGACCATTTCCTGCAGATGGTGCCCTGTCAGGAGTAGGTGAGCTGGTCAGAGGAGGACTGACTGCCTGTTTGAAGGCTTGACTGACTGCCTGTTGGAGGGGAGGAGGACTGGCAGCCTGCTTGGTCCGGGCAGAATGGAAGTCTGAGTCCATGACTGCACAGGAGGGCATTGCAATAGTAGATATGACCACCATGATGAGGTATATCATGGTGATGCCTCATGTCTTCCAGTAGATCCTGCCGGGGGAAAGATTTAGATGTTAGTGAAAGAATTGCTTTAACACGTGAGCTTGTATCCCCCACTGATTTCAGGTTTGGTATATTATTTTTATTATTATTATTATTATTATTATTATTATTATTATTATTATTATTATAAATTATTATTATTATTATTATAATTATTATAATAAATTATTATTATTATTATTATTATAGATTATTATCATTATTATTATAATAAATTATTATTATTATTATTATTATTATTATTATTATTATTATTATTATTATTATTATTATTATTATTATCATCATCTAAGCTACAACCCTATTTGGAAAAGCAAGATGGTATAAACTCTTAAGAACTCCAACTGAGAAAAATAGTTCAGTGAGGAAAGGAAATAAACTACAAGAGATGTTATGACCAATTAAAATATTTTAAAAACAGTAAAGAAATATACGACTGTTTTTGCCTCAATTGAAAGTGCAAAGGAGTAATTTTTTTTTTTTTTTTTTTGTCGTTTTTCTCAGAACAAATATATCAATCATCACATTTCTGTTAACATTAAGTATAGTCTATTTACATGAGTCTTTGTATAGTTTATATATGACATATATGTTTTTGACGTTGTTAATAGTTTATATATGACATATATGTTTTTAACGTTGTTAATAGTTAATATAGGGCATATATGTTTTTGACGTTGTTAATAGTTTATATAGGACATATCTGTTTTGACGTTGTTACTGTTTTTAGAATGATTTATTGTTAATTTATTCTCATCATTTATTTATTTCTTTATTTCCTTTCCTCACTGGGCTATTTTTCCCTATTGGAGCCCTTGGGATTATAGCATCTTGCTTTTCCAATTAGGGTTGTAGCTTAGGTAATAATAATAATAATAATAATAATAATAATAATAAAAAAGGTTTGCAGTTAATTTTTCAGCCTGCCTGATATATTCGTTCTATCTTCTTTTAAACCCACTGTTTTTCCCTTTATATTTCTTAATTAACCTCTTTTACGCAAACTTTATCGTAAATTTCCAAAATACAAGAAACATCACACCTGTAGTTTTTTAAAAATTTTCTTTGTTAATCTTTTAATGTATTTTAAGAATGAACAATAGTATTGTCTTCTATTATGGTGCATTTTACATTTTTTTTTAATGTGATTGTGGTGGCCGAATGGTAGCGTCCCTGCCTGGTGATTGCCAGACTTGAGGTTCGAGTCCCGCTCAAACTCGTTAGTTCCTTTGGTCGCTGCATCTCACCATCCTTGTTGAGCAAAGGATGGTGGGGGGGGGGGTTGTTTGGGGGGAGCCCATAGGCCTATTTTCTGAGTCATCAGCAGCCATTGTCTGGCCCTCTTTGGCCCTAGATTGGGTGGAGAGAGGGCTTGGGCGCTGATCATATATATGTATGGTTAGTCTGTTGGGCATTGTCCTTTATAGGGCAATGTCACTGTCCCTTGTCTCTGCCATTCATGAGCGACCTTTAAACCTTTAAGCACGTTGCTTACTTTGTGAGTTGGCCCAAAGCCAACGTCCTAACATAAAAGGCAAAGAAGATTCCCGACCAGGGTTTAAACTTTTAAGGTAATTACCTTAGTTTCAGGTAATTTCCATGGTTTCATGGTAATTTTAAGGTCATTTCTGTTTTACTAGCTTCAAATTTAAGGAAATCGGAGCAGTTTTAAGGTAATCTAAGGTAAAAAACAACAACTTTTGGGGTAGACCGTAGTCCCGATCGACTGTCCAGCCTGACATATAACTCCAAAATTTACTAGATGAGAAATGGGGATGGCTCTGGGAAATCTTATTCTCGGGAGAAACAGAAATATTAATGTCGCCATATACATATTTATTGCAAACGTTTCGACATTTTAAATGTCATCATCAGTGCTACCTTAAAAAAAAATAAAAAAAAAATACATAAATTAAACAAAGAATTATTGAAAAAATAGTTTTGGATCCGACAAAAACCTCTTCTTTATTCTATTGTGTAACCTATAGTAAAAAGAATTTTTATACGAAAGAGGAAACAGATGCCTTTCTTGATTGCAAATTTCAATATTATAGGTGGCTATTAAAAATATCTGTAAAGAAAAAAATAATAGATTATTAAAAACACTATATAAATCATTATTTTTAAGCAGCTAAAAATCAAAATTAAGATTTGTAAATTTTTAATTTAGAGGGTTCAAGTTTATGTAAAATCGCTAAAGTACACTAAAGAATGATCATGAATGGGAGGTAAATCAGCTGTTGTTTGCGGATGATACTGTACTGGTAGCAGACACAGAAGAGAAGCTTGACCGACTAGTGACAGAATTTGGAAGGGTGTGTGAGAGAAGGAAGTTGAGAGTTAATGTGGGTAAGAGTAAGGTTATGAGATGTACGAGAAGGGAAGGTGGTGCAAGGTTGAATGTCATGTTGAATGGAGAGTTACTTGAGGAGGTGGATCAGTTTAAGTACTTAGGGTCTGTTGTTGCAGCAAATGGTGGAGTGGAAGCAGATGTACGTCAGAGAGTCAATGAAGGTTGCAAAGTGTTGGGGGCAGTTAAGGGAGTAGTAAAAAATAGAGGGTTGGGCATGAATGTAAAGAGAGTTCTATATGAGAAAGTGATTGTACCAACTGTGATGTATGGATCGGAGTTGTGGGGAATGAAAGTGATGGAGAGACAGAAATTGAATGTGTTTGAGATGAAATGTCTGAGGAGTATGGCTGGTGTATCTCGAGTAGATAGGGTTAGGAACGAAGTGGTGAGGGTGAGAACGGGTGTAAGAAATGAGTTAGCGGCTAGAGTGGATATGAATGTGTTGAGGTGGTTTGGCCATGTTGAGAGAATGGAAAATGGCTGTCTGCTAAAGAAGGTGATGAATGCAAGAGTTGATGGGAGAAGTACAAGAGGAAGGCCAAGGTTTGGGTGGATGGATGGTGTGAAGAAAGCTCTGGGTGATAGGAGGATAGATGTGAGAGAGGCAAGAGAGCGTGCTAGAAATAGGAATGAATGGCGAGCGATTGTGACGCAGTTCCGGTAGGCCCTGCTGCTTCCTCCGGTGCCTTAGATGACCACGGAGGTAGCAGCAGTAGGGGACTCAGCAGTATGAAGCTTCATCTGTGGTGGAAATGTGGGAGGTTGGGCTGTGGCACCCTAGCAGTACCAGCTGAACTCGGCTGAGTCCCTGGTTAGGCTGGAGGAACGTAGAGAGTAGAGGTCCCCTTTTTGTTTTGTTTCTTGTTGTTGTCGGCTACCCCCCAAAATTGGGGGAAGTGCCTTTGGTATATGTATGTATGTATGTATTATTAATATTATTATTATTACTTCCTAAGCTACAACCCTAGTTGGAAAAGCAGAATGCTATAAGCCCAGGGGCCCCAACTGGGAAAATAGCCAAGTAAGGAAAGGAAAGATGGAAAAATAAAATATTTAAAAAAAGAGTAATAACATCAAAATAGATATTTCCTATATAAACTATAAAAACTTGAACAAAACAAGAGGAAGAGAAATCAGATAGAATAGTGTGCCTGAGCGTACCCTCAAGCAAGAGAACTAATGTATATATCATGATTCTAAAAAAGGTAATTTAACTTTTCAATTAAAAAGTTAAAAAAAGTAACCTTTAATTATATACTCTACCGGAAATTGCGTGGAAGATCTATAGTCAAGCATTTCCGAAAGGTGAACCGGATATTCAAATGTAGAAACAGGTTCACTACATTCTGTTTGAATCAGTAGAACTTCAAAAGTTCAAAGTTGGAGCAAATGCTTTTTTGTTGACCAGGCGGACATGAGTCTTTTTATAGTTTATTTAATGAAATATTTGTTTTTGATGTTTTTAATAGTTTATATATGACATGTCTGTTTTGACGTTGTTACTTATTTTAGAATGATTTATTGTTAATTTGTTCTCTTCATTTATTTATTTCCTTTCCTCACTTGGTTATTTTTCCCTGGTGGAGCCCCTGGGCTTATAGCATCTTGCTTTTCCAACTAGGATTGTAGCTTGGATAGTAATAATAATAATAATAATAATAATAATAATAATAATAATAATAATAATAATAATACATTCTTTCGTATTTCGAGTATCACATCTTAGCTCCATCAATTTAAAGACATCTGTAATTATTCTCGTGTCAACACGATTTCTTGGCTGCACGATATGTAGCAATTTTCTTGCCTATTTTGGACGTGTTCACTTTACTTTGATGGCTGCTTTTCCGGTCCCATACAGCACGGGAACCCCTCTCTGTACAGGACCTCCACTGTCGTTTTACCTTGTTCGTTCAAAGTAATTTAACATTTCATATCGCGTATTGTTCATTTACTGTTAAATCGTCACTGTCAAAAGACTCATGAAATAAGAAAGTCTTCAGTTTCCTCTTGAAAGCCTTAATGTCTTCAATCATTCGAATGTTTCGTGGGAGCTTATTATATAGTCTCGGGGCCGCATATTCAAAGGCTTTGGAACCTAAAGGAGACATAAATCTAGGTTCCAACAGTTTGAAGCCTCTGATAAATTGATTGGTTATCGTTTATATTTTAAACTGAATTCTTGCTTTTTCTCTGTAGTAGGTTGGCCATGGCACCAGCCGCCCTTTGATATACTACCGCTAGAGAGTTATGGAGTCCTATGACTGGCCAGACAGTACTACATTGAATCCTTCTTTCTGGTTACGGTTCTTTCCCTTTGCCTACACATACACCGAATTGTCTGGCCTATTCTTTACATATTATCCTCCGTCCTCATACACTGTGATTATCAAACAATTCTTCTTCGCCCAAGGGGTTAACTACTGCACCGTAATGGTTCAGTGGCTACTCTCCTCTTGGTAAG
>NC_090740.1:110955512-110963012 GCF_036898095.1 Palaemon carinicauda | reverse complement strand
CCCCAATGTGTAATTTATTCCAACGTAGAGTGGTTACATGTATCATTTGTGGATTAACATTCGATGTAGCATATTCATTTTTTGCATGTTTCTCAATCATCCCGTCACAACATTCGACTAAAACGTAACATTCTATTCATCATATGAATTGGTGAAACCGCTTATTCGTAGACAAACGCTTCACTTTGCAATAGAATCAACTAGTATCACATTGATCGTGCGTCAGGCAGTGCATCGCACCAAGGTGCCCTAAAAGAGAACTAGTACCACTACGGTCACTACCACCTGGACCAGGCTGAGAGAATCGACAGCCATGATATAAAAAAAGAAAGAAAAAAAAAGTGGTCCTGGTTGTGGAAGGGATGTTCTTGCTGTCTGTCCCTCACACGCCGTAATTGGCTGTTGATCAGATTAAATAGCAGATTGCTCGCGCTCTCCCCTCCCCCCCCCCCCTTCTCGAATTACCCAACCTATCTCTCTATCTCGGTCCCTTTTCGGGACCTTCTTTCTCACTCTCTATCTCGGTCCCTTTTCGGGGCCTTCTTTCTCACTCTCTATCTCGGTCCCTTTTCGGGACCTTCTTTCTCACTCTCTATCTCGGTCCCTTTTCGGGGCCTTCTTTCTCACTCCCCATCTCGGTCCCTTTTCGGGGCCTTCTTTCTCACTCCCCATCTCGGTCCCTTTTCGGGGCCTTCTTTCTCACTCTCTATCTCGGTCCCTTTTCGGGACCTTCTTTCTCACTCTCTATCTCGGTCCCTTTTCGGGGCCTTCTTTCTCACTCCCCATCTCGGTCCCTTTTCGGGGCCTTCTTTCTCACTCCCCATCTCGGTCCCTTTTCGGGGCCTTCTTTCTCACTCTCTATCTCGGTCCCTTTTCGGGACCTTCTTTCTCACTCTCTATCTCGGTCCCTTTTCGGGACCTTCTTTCTCACTCTCTATCTCGGTCCCTTTTCGGGGCCTTCTTTCTCACTCCCCATCTCGGTCCCTTTTCGGGGCCTTCTTTCTCACTCCCCATCTCGGTCCCTTTTCGGGACCTTCTTTCTCACTCCCCATCGCAAGAAGAAGAAGAACAACAACAACATCATGAGTTTCATCTCGATCGTCCTCTAGAGACGAAATCATTCGCTTCTCTGGATTTCATCTGTTGGCTATTTTTTGTTCTTTTTTGTTCTTTTGTTATTGTTCTTCGTTATCAACCGACAGAGAACATTGATAAAATCATCTATTTTGAGAAAGGAGAATAGTTTTCGTCTTAAATTACAATGGGCTTTTAGATTCTTTTTTTTTCTGCCTTTTTATAGATGTTTATTATTGCTGTAGGAAAGATTCGTGTTTTGGCCAGTATATATATATATATATATATATATATATATATATATATATATATATATATATATATATATATATATATATATATGTGTGTGTGTGTGTGTGTGTGTGTGTTATATATATATATATATATATATATATATATATATATATATATATATATATATATATATATATATATATATATATATATATATATATATAGAGAGAGAGAGAGAGAGAGAGAGAGAGAGAGAGAGAGAGAGAGAGAGAGAGAGAGAGAGAGAGAGAGAGAGAGAACTGCATATCCTATATTTTCAGATGAAATTAAGAAAATTGATAAGGAGATTATAGCAACGGAAAGACCAAAATGTCTACATTTTTTTTTCTTGTAAAATCTAAAAAATACTCAGATATATTTTTTCCAAGAATACTGTTACGTTAAAATACCTCATAACTAAATGAGGAATGTATGTTGTTTGCACGTTGTATGTTGTATATAGGCCTATTGTATATATTGTATGTTGTATATAGGCCTATTGTATATATTGTATGTTGTATATAGGCCTATTGTATATATTGTATGTTGTATATAGGCCTATTGTATATTGTATGTTTTATATAGGCCTATTGCATATATTGTATGTTGTATATAGGCCTATTGTATATAATGTATGTTGTTTAATTATTCAAAGGTTTAAAGGCGACATAAATGGCAGAGGCAAAGGACAGTGACATTGCCCTATTGAGCAGGACAATGCCCTAGAGACTGACCATATACACATATGATCAGCGCCCAACGACCCTCTCCATCCAAGCAAGGACCAAGGAGGGCCAGGCAATGGCTCCTGATGACTCAGCAAATAGATCTATAGGCTCCCCCAAATCCCCCATCCTTAGCTCGCAAGGATGGTGAGGCTCCAATGGCCAAAGGAACTAGCGAGTTTGAGCGGTACTCGAACCCTAGTCTGGCGTTCAGCAGTCAGGGACGTTACCACATCAGCCATCACAACCCCGTTTATTAAGTTGGCCTTTTATATCTACCAAAAGTTATTTTTTTTTATTATTTAATGTAAATAATCGTTATTATTTACATAAATTTATAAAAATTATAAATTGTCAGCGAAGATGAAATTGATGTAAAATGCGAATGATGTGTAGGGAAATGACACGTCAGCACGTCAGCATTTTTTCCTTCCTTTCACATTCATGTGTATCATTTTTTTACACAAAAAGGAAAATTATTAATTATTAATTATTGATCATTAATGATTAATTAATAATTTTAATTATTAATGATTAATTATTATTAATTAATAATTATTAATCAATTAATTATCAATTATTAATGATTAATGATTAATTATAATTTATTAATTGTGAATTATTAATGATTAACTATAAATTATTAACTACTAATTATTAATTATCAATTATTGATTATTAATAATTGATTATTGCAATTACCAAAATCCTCCGGAGTTTGCAGTGATTAATTTCTATATTACTTTTAAAGGTTCAAAGGCCACTCATGAATGGCAGAGGCAAGGGACAGTGACATTGCCCTATTAAGCAGGACAATGCCCTAGAGACTGACCATACATGCATAAGCAAATAAGAATACCGTTGTTGTTGTTGTTATTGTTGTTGTTGTTGTTATTGTTGTTGTTGTTGTTGTTGTTGTTCTTCTTCTTATTATTATCATTATTATTATTATTACAAGCTAGGCTATAACCCTAGCTGGAAAAAGCAAGATACTATAAGCCCAAGGGCTCCAACAAGGAAAAATAGCCAATGAGGAAAGGAAACAAAGAAATAAACATTAAGTAAGCAAGTTTAATATACCTAGTCAATATATTACATACATTTTTATATCAAAATGTATCATAAATAATTATGTAAATGGAATGTATATACCGGTGTATATATATATATATATATATATATATATATATATATATATATATATATATATATATATATATATATATATATATATATATATATATATATATATAACAGCCACGAAATGCATTTAATACCGAATTCCATCTTGGGAATATATATTAAATTCGCTGTTAAATGCCTTTCGTGGGTGATATTTACATTGATTAAAATCACATGTGCTTGTGATATATATATATATATATATATATATATATATATATATATATATATATATATATATATATATATTTATGTGTGTGTGTGTATATATATGTATATAGATATATATATATATATATATATATATATATATATATATATATATATATATATATATAAGCTAAAATTCAACAATCAACAAAAAAATTCCACATTAATATACAATATTTACAACGATGCAGTAATAATCTATCAATAATTTATCCAGCCAGACCTTTCTCTTTATTCAACGAGTAAATTTCACCTGGAAATCTTTATCCCTCCGAAAATAACCTGAAACGTTATGACGCAATGGTAAAAGTTACAAAGTTGACTGAAAAGATACAAAGTGATTGAAAAGTTACACAAATTGAGTGAAACGTTCGTGAAATTGAGTGAAAAGTTACAAAATGATTGAAAAGTTACACAAATTGAGTGAAAAGATACAAAATGATTGAAAAGTTACACAAATTGAGTGAAAAGTTACTGAAATTGAGGGAAAATTACACAAATGAAGTGAAAAGTTACTGAAATTGAGTGAAAAGTTACAAAATTAAGTGAAAAGTTACCCAAATTGAGTGAAAATTACACAAATTGAGTGAAATGTTACACAAATTGAGTGAAAAGTTATATAATTTAGTGAAAAGTTGCCCAAATTGAGTGAAAACTTACCCAAATTGAGTGATAAGTTACCCTTATTGAGCGAAAAGTTACAAAATTGAGTGAAAAGTTACAAAATCAAGTTAAAAGTTACCCAAATTGAGCGAAAAGTTACAAAATTGAGTGAAAAGTTACCCAAATTGAGCGAAAAGTTACAAAATTGAGTGAAAAGTTACAAAATTAAGTGAAAAGTTACAAAATTAAGTGAAAAGTTACCCAAATTGAGTGAAAAGTTACACAAATTGAGTGAAGAGTTACCCAAATTGAGTGAAAAGTTACCCAAATTGAGCGAAAAGTTACAAAATTGAGTGAAAAGTTACCCAAATTGAGTGAAATCCAAACTAACAGAATCTATGTCCAAATCCCGCTACTAAAACTATACAATCGCTTCACCCATATTTCGATGGTAGCGTATTGTACAGGTAATTTTGGTGAGGGGTAGATGGAGATGGTTTGGGCATACTCTTCGCACTCCCCCAAGAGACATTAGTTCACTAAACTTGTAACTGGACTCCACAAGGCACTAGAAGAGTTGGAAGACCTAGACTTACATGACTGAGGACTATGAAGTGTGAAGTGGGAGAGGATGAATGGAGAAGTGTTGATTTAAAAGCCCAAGATAGAGACGACTGGCGAAACCTAACTGAGACCCTGTGCGTCAATAGGCGTAAGAAGAGATGATGATAAATTTTGTAGTAATTGTATTGCTTAATTTGCCTTCATTCAAAAAGTAGTCTTCAAATTTATTGGTAATTTCATTTAAAATCTGTTGTGTATTCAATCACCGAGGTGTAGCCTACCCAGAAAGAACTGCTATTTTGAAATAATTAAAATCATGATCCTGTTTACGTTTCCTAGTGAGTGTATTTGATTCCGGCGTCAATGACCTCCGATGTCAGGATGCCAGAGAATTCTAAATCAATCAATCAATCAGTCTTCATGCGTTTTTCTCTAAATTTACTAATGTCCTAATGCGTGTATGTAGATGTCTTGTATATCAAGGTAAATGAACTCAATATTCATGAGTATTCCACAAAAACCTTTGTGTCTGCATGTTTTGCAATGACTGCATTTTGATAACGAAGGCAGTAGTTAGTTGCCGGTGAGCACTCGATTTGACAAGACCCTCACCTGAGAGGGCAGTTGTACAATGTGTACTTACGAACGAACCTTTTATAATAAATGAAGAAAACCCATATGCCGACGTCTCATTATCCGTCTGCACGGGTCATATTGGTGTCAGGTGTCTCGGTCGGAAATGCATTCTGATTTTTGCCAGTTCTGGTGAAATTTCATTTTGAAGTTACCTTAACATTGGTCCCGAATTTCAGAATTAAGCTTTTAAAGATATTAAGAACTCTTAACTCACGTAAATATACATAATTATACATTCTATATCATTGGGGATACTAGTCCTCGTCACATTTAACAAACAAGAAACCTTTATATGGAGAAGACTGCAATTTGTGATGCTCTTAAGAGGTAAACTATTGCAAAGGTTTCTTCACTGGCCTTAACTTGAATCGTGAATTCTATTAGAATGATGAAAATATATATATATTTTTTAATTCAAATAACTCTAACTGTATTGCATTAGCTATCTGAACTCTCACTGTATAGTTTTTCACCTTCAAGATCTTCCGGGATGTCATGAACTAGACGTTCTCCCTGGAAGCTGTTTCTTTCAACATTTTCGTGCAATACTTCTTCTGTCTGAAAACTTTCAGAGCTGAAGTCATCAATAGGGCTAACCTCATCTTCGAAATGCTGGTTGCTTTCAGTTTCTATCGTCTCTTGTGGGTTTCCGCTCCCATCGTAGTCATGGAAGTCATCATATCCTTCTTGAGAGTCATTAAATGTAGTATTCGACTGATGGTCTATAGAAGGTACAACTTGACTTAAGGTTTTATTTTGATTATGAACATCTCTTCTTTGAGGAAAATTCTCCCTAGCAACGGACTCTAGCTCATTTGGAATTTGAGTTTGGTCATAGGTAGCTTCTATAGAAGAATCATACTCATTACTGTTATAACTTAGATTTAAATCATGATCTCCACTTGTGGGAATTACACTAGGACTGAGGAAAAGCTGCGTTTGGAGATCTGAGGTTCTAGAAGGTAATGGAACTGCTTGGTCATAGCTAGCTTCTATAGAAGAATCATACTCACTACTGTAATAGCCTGGATTTAAATCATGATCTTCAGTTGTGGGAATTACACTAGGACTGAGGAAAGGCTGCGTTTGGAGATCTGAGGTTCTAGAAGGTATTGGAACAGTAATACTCTGAGACTCAACAGGATCACTTCTGCTCTGAGTGCCAAAGCTCCCTTCATTCAGAGCTAGAGGCTGAGACTGACCACCATGAATGAGGGAGTGGAATTCACTGTCATCAGCCTGTGCTAGGATTGGGACACTCCCACTCTGAGTATTCAAAGGCTCACCGTTATTATACTGAGCTGGACTATTTTCACTCGAATGAGGAAACTGGCTAAAGTCCTCATTGACTTGTAAACGGTCATTACCCCCTGGGGAATTCAAAGGATCGCCTTCATTTTGCAACACAAAATGCTCGTTTCCATTTATATTTTGGTACTGTCTAGTAATTAAAGGTTGATCTTGGTTTCCATTATCTTGAAATTGATGTTGATTACCTTCCGAAAAGGGGAATAGCTGATCTTCATTGCTTACCAACTGATACGGGTTTTCCCCACCAGCAAGACTCTGGTCAGCATCATCATTAGGTTGGTGATTGAAATCAACAGAAGGGTGGATGTTGCCATCATGCTGTAGGAACTGATCGTTCTTTTCGAATTGATCTTCTTCTACCGGATGAAACTGATCCCCATTGTTAGGCAAGGGAAACTCCCCACCTCCGAAATCATCTCGAAAATTAGGCCCACCATTCAAAGATTGATATTGATTCGTTTCACTATGAGGTGCAGGTTGATCAAAAATATCCTGTTCGTTGAACTGATCATCGAAACCACTTTCTTTGAAGTGATTGTGATCGGTAATCAATCCATGTTGGTTCTCGGGAGATAGCTGCTGGAATTGATTGTCAACTGGAATCTGGTATTGATCACTGCTGGCCTGGAAAGGATGCTCAGGCAGTTGGAGAGGAAGATCATTGAAGTCGACGCTGCCAACATCTTGATGTGGATTAAGAGCTTCTTCGTTTGAAATTTGCTGATAATCGTCTCCAGCACCTTGGTTTAGAACATCGTTCTTTTGCAATACCTCTTGTTGATATTGATTATTGACGTTATTGTTAGAACCTAGATCCAGCAAGTTCTTGTTTTTCCCCCTGGTGAATATGTGCTCAAGGCTAAAGGCATCTCCTCTGATAATTCCGCCAGAGGGCACTTCCTGTGGATGGTATTCTACCTCA
>NC_090740.1:110940512-110948012 GCF_036898095.1 Palaemon carinicauda | reverse complement strand
CTTATTGTAGGACTGGGTGGGATCAGTGCAGCCTCTTTCCTGTCTTTAGAAGCAGGTGAATTAGCCAATTGGTCTCTTTGCGGAGGAAAAACTGTTTGAGCTTCATTCGAGCTTTCAATGGGTGAATGGACATGGCTGCCTGTGTTGACAGGAGAAACTGATTTCGGTTCTATAGGAATTTCAGTGTCAGTGTGGATCACCTGCTCTCTTTGTATCGACGATGATACTATAGTTTCTGGAAGTTGGGTGGAATGAGTGTTGTAATAAGACTGAGTGTCAGCACTTGTTTGATTGCGTAACTCCTCATCAGCGGATGAAATCCCACCAGCTCCTTGTAATTCAGTGTCCAGAGGCAGAACTTCTACAAACAGAGAATGACCTTCAGATGAGAGATGTGATAGATCTAATGGTACTAATTTTGAGTCATCCAATACCTTTCGATCTATGTTTATTAATATCTTCTGGGATTCATTATTGTAGTAATCGGAAACTATACCAGCCAGCTTTTCTCCAATATTCCTTGCAGTATCTGAATTATATGGAATCTCAGCAAGACCTGAAAGGTTTTGGATAGTAGATTCAGTGTCTGTATGCACTGTAGCTACAAGTGGTTTTGGTTGTAGGTGCGGGTGTTCAAAACTTGCTAGCTTTCCCTGAGTTTCTGGCTGATGAATTGCCTCTGGATCTTCATGTGAATACATTAATTTCTCAGCAACATTGTTAATAATGTTAGAACCCAATTTATCTTGCGTGGGAGTTGATGGGGATGAAATGATTCCTGAATTTTGGAAAGTATCTAACTCTTGAGTTCTATCCTGTGGCTGTTGGACTGAGTCCTTCGTTGTAGAAATTGTTACTGGCTGAGTAATTTCCAAAGCTTTAAGCCAATCATTCGTCACATATACCTCCTCTGCATAATCATCTGGCTTGTGCAAGGCAGGAATAGTTGGCTCTTCAGATGTTGGGTCGTGAGAGTTTCCAAATTTTTGGGGGGTGTCATATTCTTGGGCTTTGATCTGAGTTTCTTGTAGAACACCAATATTTTGGTCACCTAAACTTGTTTCCCCAGAACTTGTTGATATGTCTATTTCCCTTTTTTTGCTAGCCAAAGACTTCTTTTTATCAAGGTCAGGCAGGTTTTGAGAGACTTCTTCATATTGCTCAAGAACTGTGCTATCTGCATTAGACAGTAATTGTTTTTCTTGAATTGTGTCATTTGAAGGTTCGTTATTTTCAGCGTCTCTTGCTGCTTGACCTTCACTTTCGTAAAATGTCTCTGATCCTTGTGACAAACTGATTCCTGAAAATTCTTGAAGGGGCTGATGAGAAAGTTCCTGGCTCTGAGTTGGGTTCACCTGAACTCCCACTGGTTCATATGACTTATCCAAGTCTGGGGGTAGAATGTTCAGAGTATAAAATGTCCCAGATATTTCAGATGGACTGGGAAGACCACGAGACCTCTGAATAAGATGGAGTAGGTCAGCTGCGCTACCGCTTCGCCTTACATATGGTAGAATGAAAGTGTTTCCCGAACCTTCGTTCTGCCTGGATAAAACACTAGAAGGATCGAGGCTTTGTGATGAATTTTGCTCAGTGAAGATCACAGAAAGGTTACCTGAAGCCTCAGTATCTTCTTTTAAGTGTAGGGAGGAATCTTGTTCTAACTGGGGCACACTTTCTTTCCCCTGATTCTGTTGACCGTCATTGGCGGATGCTGGCGCGCCATGTGGATTTCCCGCCTCTTCCACGGGATAAGTGGGCTCATAAAGAACGGCATCTTCTGAATAGGATATTGGGATTCCCAATGTTAAGAGCATAATAACTCCAATCACCTGGTGGAAGAAAAAAAGGGATAATATTCACGAAAGAAAATTACCTGGTGATGAAATACAACATGATCATTTAATGTACAATCTCTGATAGTTATCAGAGCTATAGTAACTTTAATGTGCAACATATTAAGACCTCGGTGGCTTAGAAAATAAAGGTAATTTATTCCAAAATACCTAACTGCCAAGAGTACAATATTGATTGACATGATGATTATTGCAAATAAGGTGAAATAACGCGCTTGATATCCATTCCATAATCTTGTTTGGTTTATTATTATTGTTATTATTAGCTAAGGTACAACCGTAGTTGGAAAAGCAGGATGCTATAAAACCAAGGGCATCAACAGGGAAAAAATAGCCCAGTGAGGAAAGGAAATAATGAAGTAAATAAACTACAAGAGAAGTGATGAACGGTTAAAGTAAAATATTTCAAGAACAGCAACAACGTTCAAGTAGATCTTTCACAAATAAACAATAAAAACTTCAAGAAATAAACAAGAGGAAGAGAAATAAGATAGAATAGCGTGCCCGAGTGTACCTTCAAGCAAGAGAACTCTAACCCAAGACAGTGGAAGACCATGGTACAGAGGCTATGGCACTATCCAAGACCAGAGAACAATTCTTTGACCATGGAGTGTCCTTCTCCTAAAAGAGCTGCTTACCATAGCTAAAGAGTCTCTTCTACCCTTACCAAGTAGCCACTGAACAATTACATTGCAGTAGTTAACCCCTGAAGCGAGGAAGAATTGTTTGGTAATCACAGTGTTGCCAGTGTATATAATGAACAATTAAGTAAAATATTTAAAGAACAGCAACAACATTTAAATAGATCTTTCATATATATCCTAAAAAAACTCTAAAAAATACACTAGAGGAAGAAAAATAAGATAGAAGTGTGCCCGACTATACCCTCAGGCAAAAGACTTCTAACCCAAGATAGTGGAAGACCATGGTACACAGGCTTTATTACTCAAATTTTATTGAAAGAAGCTTGCATTATCTAGGTGAAAGGACTAACTGCCAGAGAATTCATCAGATGATGATAATATTTGCGAAAGAAAGTAAGATGTGAAAACTGAAAGGACTTTGTCCAGCGGAGCAAAACTGGAAAGGAGAAGGCGTGAACCGTGACTCGGCAAAACATTCATCTCGTGCTGTGTAAATATAGATAAAAAGGAACAGAAAATATGAAGAGGAGGATCTCGAACTAAAATACTAATTGCAAATGAAAAAGGAAAAGAAAATTGGAAAAATGGGGAGAGAAACGAGTGAAGAATGAAGAAAAATTAAATTATTATTATTATTATTATTATTATTATCATTATTATTATTGTTATTATTATTATTGTTATTATACTTATTATTGTTGTTGTTGTTATTGTTATTGCTGTTATTGTTGTTAATATTATTATTATTATTATTACTTGCTAAGCTGCAACCTTAGTTGGAAAAGTAGGATGCCATAAGCCCAGGGGCTCCAACAGCGAAAATAGCCCAGTGGGGAAAGGAAACAAGGAAAACTTGAATATTTTAAGAACAGTAACATCATTAAGATAAATATTTCCTATATGAAAAATAAAAACTTTAAAAAACAAGAGGAAGAAAAATAAGATAGAATAATGTGCCCGAGTGTACCCTCAAGCAAGTGAACTCTAGCCCAAGACAGTGGGAGACTATGGTACAGATGTAATGGCACTACCCAAGACTAGAGAACAATGGTTTGATTTTGGAGTCCTAGAAAATAAGAAGAGGAGCACGAATTAAAACTCTAAATACAAATGAAAATGAAAAGAAAATGGAGAAGAAGTAAAAGTGAAAAAATAGGAAAATAAAATTAGTTACACAGTTTTAAGAAAATCTAAAAAGTGGCTCCAGAGTCGCTTACTTTCAGTTTTGCCACACTTAAATAATGTAAGTTATATCGTTTATTTATTTCCTTATTTCCTTTCCTCACTGGGCTATTTTTCCCTGTTGGAGCCCTTGGGCTTATAGCATCTTGTTTTTTCCAACTAGGGTTGTAGCTTAACTTGTAATAATAATAATAATAATAATAATAATAATAATAATAATAATAATAATACTCTAGATCTGGATGCCATAAAAGGCTTAAATAAACTTCTCATGGTGAATTTCTAATTCCACGGCACGGTGGTGAGGGTTAAACATCATGGCGTTTGATTGATGTATATATATATATATATACTATATAAATTATTTATATATATACATATATATATATATATATATACATGTATATATATATATATATATATATATAAAATTTATATATATATATATATACGAACATAGTGTATATATATATATATATATATATATGTGTGGTGTGTGTGTGTGTGTACATACATACATACATACATAACATATAAATATAAATATACTGTATTTATAACATATATAATCAATTATCCATACTAAAGGTTTTCCTTAAGAATAATGAAACCAACTGCTCTATTATGAAAAAAAAATTATATACTCCAAAACCGAACCAAAGAAAAACTAGTCTCCCAAAATTTCCTTTTTTAGATTTATAGTTCGGAAAAAATAGCATCAAATTGTAAAAGTGTACTTCTTCATTGTTCTCTAGTCTTGGGTAGTGCCATAGCCTCTGTACCATGGTCTTAAACTGTCGGGTTAGAGTTCTCTTGCTTGAGGGTACACTCGGGCACTCAATTCTATCTTATTTCTTTTCCGCGTGTTTTGTTAAAGTTGTTATAGTTTGTATAAGAAATATTTATTTTAACGTTGCTCTTCTTAAAATATCTTATTTTCCTTTTTCCCTTTCCTCGCTGGGCTGTTTTCCCCCTTTTGGAGCCCTTGGGCTTCTAGCATCCTGCTTTTCCAACTAGGGTTGTAGCTTAGCAAGTAATAATAATAATAATAATAATAATAATAATAATAATGATATTTATTTTAATGTTATTGTTCTTAAAATATCTTATTTTCCTTTTTTCCTTTCCTCTCTGGGCTATTTTCCCCTGTTGGAGCCCCTGGGCTTACAGCATCCTGCTCTTCTAACTAGGGTTGTAGCTTAGCAAGTAATAATAATGATAATAATAATAATAATAATAAGAACCACCTACCTTCGCCTTCACCATTGTTCGTAAAGATTAGTTAACGAAAATCCACGAATTCACAGCTCAATCGTCCAGTATTTACGAAAGCATTGGCTCGAGCGCGTGTGACCTTTCCCCGGCGCTTGCCAATCGTGCACTGAGCTTTTTCTTACTTTCCTTTTCTTTTATATGCCGCTCTCTGAAAGGGGGGATGCTCCTCTTCTTGCACTGGGTATTGACAGACAGCATCTGACGGCCATATGAGAGAGAGAGAGAGAGAGAGAGAGAGAGAGAGATTTTGTAATTGTTCAGTTATGGTGTAATGAAGGTAGTACTACTATGTCACAAGCATTTAGTACATCACTGCCGTATTTGAGGCCATTAGAAATTTTATAGTATTTTTTTTTAATTGTGATGGAGTTATATATATATATATATATATATATATTCATATAAATATATATATATATATATATATACATATAAATATATATATATATATATATATATATGTATATAACATAAATTAAAATAAAAAATATGTGCCTATATGATAATTAAAATAAACATAACTTATGAAAAAGGAAATATAATTTATCATAAATGTGGGCTATCTATCTATCTGTCTATGTAAACACACACACGACACACACACACACACACACACACACATATATATATATATATATATACAGACATATATATCTGCGCACGCGAGTGTGTATGTGTCTGTGTTTGTGTGCAATTCTATTTCAAAACACTAAGTCGTTTCTCCTAACATAGTGTGTCTGTAGTAATAAAGAGATAATATTATATCTACCCCATTAATCCTTCAACTTCAGTATAATGTATCGCATCATTAGTACGTCAAGACATCCTACTTTCATTGCGTCATTCGCTTTTATACTTTCCTACACCCCCCCCTCTCTCTCTCTCTCTCTCTCTCTCTCATCTCTCTCTCTCTCTCTCTCATCTCTCTCTCTTGAGCATTGTGGTTCTTTGAGTTCAGATCGTTCCAGATTACATTTTCTCTTCTGAAAATCTATTGTCTTACATTCTCTCCACATGAACGAACCATCTAAAATGTTTGACTCATCCTCATTTTCAACCAGGCCAATTTTTTTACCATTTCTTTGTATCACCTTTTTAATCCCCTTGTGGGTGTTATTTTATTATTATTATTATTATTATTATTATTATTATTATTATTATTATTACTTGCTAAGCTACAACCCTAGTTGGAAAAGCAGGATGCTACAAGCCCAGGGGCTCCAACAGGGAAAATATTTTAGTAGGGAAAGGAAATAAGGAAAAATAGAATATATTAAGAACAATAACTACCTTAAAATATACAAAATATATAACATGCCCACAGATTCATTATAACAGCTTTTCTTTTTACATTTCTACCATCCCTTTTCTCATCTATTCTGAATCATTCGGATATTCTCTGCTACGCGTTTACTTCACATACCCTGGGACTCATCCTTCAGTCTATTTTAATTTTAGTTTTCAACAGCTCTTTTTATAAACGCCTTTAGGCTAATTCATTTGGCTCTGCAAAAACATAACAGACGCCTCACACGTCTCGAACTATCGACCTAACCGCGTCAGGACTCCTCGCTGATAGGAGGAAGGACGCTAGTGACTGGTAAAACACATGAACATACGATACCGGGGTCTAAGCGATGTCAGGCAGGGCAGCCGGTGAAGTCTACGGTTTAACCCCAAAGCCAAAGCAAAGTCCTTCAAAACGAAGGCAACCGTGCTTGCCCCATACAAATGGAAAAATAAAAGAAGAATCTGTTCACTAACACCAGTCACATAGAAATATCAGCCTATTTATACTTCCTTCAAGATTCGCAATCTTTTCTTTCTCTGGTGTTTCTCTTTTATCATTCCAGTCATAACGTTATTGAATTCATGTAGACAAACCAGATTTTTTTTTTTTAGTAAGCACTATTTAAAGGTTTAAAGGGTACTTGGGAATGACAGAGGCAAAGCAGGACAATGCCTTAGAGAATGACCATATATACGTATGATCAGGGCCCAAGCCCCATCTCCACTGTAGCTAGGACCAAGGAGGGCCAAGCAATGGCTGCTGATGACTCAGCAGATAGTCCTATGGGCTCCCCCAATCCCCCCATCCTTAGCTTACAAGGCAAGGGACAGTGACATTGCCCTATCAAGCAGGACAATGCCTAGAGACACCACATATACATATGATCAGCGCCCAAGCCCCCTCTCCACCCAAACTAGGATCAATGGCTGCTGAAAACTCGGCAGATAGACCTATAGGCTCCCCCAAATCCCCTATCCTTAGCTCACAAGGATGAGGAGGTTTAAGCGACCAAAGAAACTAACGAGTTTGAGCGGGACTCGAAACCCAGACCCCAGTCTGGCGTTCACCAGTCAGGGACGTTACCATATCGGCCATGACAACCTTATTGCAGGAAACCAGTTCTTCTCCTCAATATGTTTTCTTAAACTGGGTCACATCTTGCGTTAAAATCTTTAATCACTCTGACCTAGATAATTACTTTTCTTTTCACTACATTTTCGACACGTCTTTCATTACTTCGCTTTTTTCACCT
>NC_090740.1:110927345-110929845 GCF_036898095.1 Palaemon carinicauda | reverse complement strand
CGGATATATCACTCCTTTACGGCAATATATCCGTTTTTTAAACGGTAAATATCTGGCAACAATGATTCCGGGATTTTTACCGTTTTTACGGCAAATTTTTAAGTTTTAAATTCATAGGATTCGAAGTTTTTCTGTTTTCTGAAGTAACTTTAATTATTTCATTATCATCCGGTTAATTAGTATAAAACAATGTTGCAATTTGGTTTTGTAAATTCCTAAAAATGAATAAAATACAAAATATTAGATACAATTCTCACTACTCTTGCTTGAGGGTACACTCGGGCACACTATTCTATTTTATTTCTCTTCCTCTTGTTTTGTTAAAGATTTTATTGTTTATATAGGAAATATTTATTTTGATATTATTACTGTTCTTAAACTATTTTATTTTCCTTGTTTCCTTTCCTCAATGGGCTATTTTCCCTGTTGGGGGCCCTGGGCTTATAGCATCCGGCTATTGCAACTAGGGTTGTATCTTAGCAAGTAATAATAGTAATAATAATAATAATAATAATAATAATAATAGTAATAATAATAATAATAGTAATAATAATAATAATAATAATGATAATAATAATAATAATATTAATAATAATAACAAAACCAACAACAATAATAATAATAATAATAATAATAATAATAATAATAATAATAATAATAATAATAATAATAATAATAATAATAATAATAATAATAGTTCTCTTATAAGACCAACAGAAAAAGTTTTCACAATTTTGCATCCAATTTTTTTTTCTTTTTTTTTCAGAATTTTCACTACCAGTTAATCAGTGCCTGGCTTAAAGCCTAAGTTTCATATTAAATTCAATACCAGTTAATAACATCTGAATCTTTTTCTTGTAATGTCGACAGAAAACAAAGTTTTTCGCCATTAGGAATTTGATATATGATGTTATCCAACCAATTAGCGATCAGGAAACTTTTCCGAGGTAAAAGAACATCTTGTCCAACCAATCAACGATCAGGAAACTTTTCCGAGCTGAAAGGGCACCTCTGCGAGTCGGTGCAAATACGCCTCACTAAAAACAATTGACTTTAGTATTATTTTACTTTCATGATCTTATTGTCTTTGAACAAATGAATGTAATATTTTATATTAAACAGTGCATTGTGTACCAATAACTCGCAACGCTCATCTTTCTTCATAGGAAGTCCAGCGCCATTGGAAAACTGCTCTATTTACATTGCTTTGATGTCGTAATAGATAATTAGATACATAAATAAGTAATTAAATAAACCGATAAATGAATAAATAAATGAATAACTAGATAAATGAATGAATAAATAAATAAGTGAATAAATAAATAGATATTGTCAGACAATTAGGGCGGTTTGCTTTATATTATTATTATTATTACTTCTATTATTATTATTATTATTATTACTGCTTCTATTATTATTATTATTATTATTATTATTATTATTATTATTACTGCTTCTATTATTATTATTATTATTATTACTGCTTCTATTATCATTATTATTATTATTATTATTATTGTTATTACTGCTTCTATTATTATTATTATTATTATTATTATTATTATTATTACTACTACTTCTATTATTATTATTATTATTATTATTATTATTATTATTACTACTACTACTTCTATTATTATTATTATTATTATTACTACTACTACTTTATTATTATTATTATTATTATTATTATTATTATTATTATTATTATTATTACTTCTATTATTATTATTATTATTATTATTATTATTATTATTATTATTATTATTATTATTATTTCTACTACTTCTATTATTATTATTATTATTATTATTATTATTATTATTATTATTATTAATACTACTTCTATTATTATTATTATTATTATTATTATTATTATTACTACTTCTATTATTATTATTATTATTATTATTATTATTATTATTATTATTATTATTATTATTATTATTATTATTATTATTATTATTTGCTAAACTACAACCCTTGTTGGAAATGCAGGATGCTATAAGCCCAGGGGCTCCAACGGGGAAAATAGTCCAATGAGGGGCTCCAACAGGGAAAATAGTCCAGTGAGAACAGGAAACAAGGAAAAATCAAAGATTTTAAGAACAGTAACAACATTATGATAAACATTTCCTTTATAAATTATGAAAACTTTAGACAAGAAAAAGGAAGCGAAATAAGATAGAATAGTGTGCCCAAGTGTACCCTCAAGCAAGAGATCTCTAACCCAAGAGAGTGGAAGGCCATGGTACAGAGGCTATAGCACTAACCAAGACTAGAGAACAATTATTTAATTTTGGAGTGTCCTTCTCCTAGAAGAGCTGCTTACCATAGCTGAAGAGTCTCTTTTACCCTCACCAAGAGGAAAGTAGCCACTGAACAATTACAGTGCAGTAGAAAGAATTGTTTGGTAATCTCAGTGTTGTCAGGTGTATAAAAACAGAGAAGAATCTGTGAAGAATAGGCCAGACTATTCGGTGTATATGTTGGGAAAGGG
>NC_090740.1:110919845-110922345 GCF_036898095.1 Palaemon carinicauda | reverse complement strand
TTTGGTGTTGCCTCCCTGGCAAAGACACCTTTGAACCTCTCGGCTCTGATCCCGAACTACGGGCTGTCCAACGACAAGAGCCCATGTCATGCTATAGGCATGGCAATCTATATGATGATGATGATGATCCCGAACTCTCTGTAATGAATATCATCATCCTAGAATTTTGGTGTTGCCTCCCTGGCAAAGACACCTTTGAACCTCTCGGCTCTGATCCGGAACTCTCTGTATCCATAGGCATAGAGCAGAGGATTGGCGATGGAATTAGCAACGAGGGCGATGAAGAGAATGGTTTGAAGAGCGTGTAAAAGGCCTTTGCTCTTCTCTTTTTCCAGGCTGTAGACGAGCGTCCCCACCACGAAAGGCACGTAAGTCACAGTGAAAGATCCAATGATGAGGAACACGGTCTTCACAGCTTGGCACTTCTTGAAGAATAACACTTTGTCTTTGGTCTCGGAGACCACACGGTTGAAGTACGCGGAAACTGACCATCGAGGAGACTCTGTTTCCTGGTTGCCATCTTCATCTTCTTCTAAATCGCTGATAGGTAGGGATGGCAAGCTTTTGATAGAGCTCCCTGAATCTGACAACTGTTTTGTAGCATTTCTAAAGGTGTTCATCGTATTTCTCTCCTTTGGTGATGTACTGTGTGACGGAGATGGGGAATGCGAGCTAGATTCGTGTACATCACTTGCTGCAACTACGGAAAGAATGTCGTTATCATCTGTAGAAAAGTTTTTACCCTCGCTGTGGTCCTTTGCTTGGCTTACATCTGAAGCGATACCTTCATCTGATACAATATAATCGACCTTTGTACATTGCTTGGTAGTTTTCTCAGTATTTAGATTCTTGCGATTAGGATTTTCCTCTTCTGCAACACTTAACTTACGACAAGGAATATTTTCTGTTATTTTCAGATTTTTTACACCCTGGGCATTGCTGTCTTCATTACTCTGTAATTCTTCCAGAGACGGTAATCGTCCCCTCTCATTCGAACCAGGATCTTCCAAACGAGAACCAATTTCCCCATTAGCTTCAACGGGGTCATCAAGAGTTTGTGGCAAGAAGTCCTCCCCTACTCTCGTCGGTGTGACGCGAACAAGCCTCGTTGAGCCTCTGTTACCCATTTCGTTCAGACCAGGAAGCGAGGCCTTGTACTCCTGCATAGCTTGCCTCCGCATCCTTCTCCTCTCTGCCTTAGCAGCGGAGATGGCAGAGGTGCTACTGACGGAAGTGGTGACAGTTGACTTGGAGGAGGTGGATTTGAGAGTTGATTTTGAGGAGGTGGACGTTCTGGATTTCGTTGACTTCTTGGACATGAGGGACAGTCTGAAATACGAGGTCTTGCTCGATTCGTTCATTTTGTAACTGCCCCCGTAGCGAGCCTTCTGCATCTTTATCGCCAAATACAACAGGATGCTGTACAGACTCACGGCTACAGCGTACGGAAAAGCGACCTGAAATGAATAACAAAATAACTGTAGTTGTTGTATCCGCCTTTTGAAGTTTTTTTTTTTTTATTTCTTTTCAAAGAAAAATTTCACTTTTCAGTTCAAGAACAAAATTTAAAGGAATCTTCACAGAAAGAACTACAGTTCATTAAGTGTTCGAATAAAATAGTAAATTTATATTATGATAAAAGTCAAATGAGGGATAGAGCAACACTCTAAAATCAGACCATTGTTCTCTAATGTTGGGTAGTACCATAGTCTCTGTACCATGATCTCACTGTCTGGTTTAGAGTTCTCTTGCTTGAGGGTACACTCGGGCACACTATTATATCTTATTTCTCTTCCTCTTGTTTTGTTAAAGTTTTTATAGTTTATATGGGAAATATTTGTTTTAATGTTACTGCTCTTAAAATATTTTATTTTTCCTTATTTCCTTTCCTCACTGGGATATTTTCCCTGTTGGGGCCCCTTGAGCTTATAGCATCCTGCTTTTCCAACTTTTTTTAGAATATCTAATTTTAATTGTTAATTATTTCTCATATTTATTTATTTCCTTATTTCCTTTCCTCACAGGGCTATTTTACCTTTTGGAGCCCCTCGGGCTTATAGCATTCTGCTTTTCCAACTAGGGTTGTAGATTAGCAATTCATAATAATAATAATAATAATAATAATAATAATAATAATAATAATAATAATAATAGTAATTATAATAATTATAATTATAATAATAATAATACTGATAATAATAATAATAATAATAATAATAATAATAATAATAATAATAATAATAATAATAATAATAATAAAGATATCTTCGATTATTAAAGCGACTTTCTAAGCTCTGAAGGACACGAAAAACTCAGCACAATAAATCATTAAGATTGATTCAAATGACTCGTCTAATTAAAGTATAAAAGATACCTCATTCACACCTACTGTGAAGATAAACAGCCATTTATTTACAGTATTTTCTAACGTCTAAGGAAGGCAGATGGTACAGGAAAGTGTGATTACTTAGGCAATGGCTGAAGAGTGTGGTTTCTGGAA
>NC_090740.1:110897345-110914845 GCF_036898095.1 Palaemon carinicauda | reverse complement strand
GCTCAACTGGATATAAAGTGATTAATATCAACTTTATTATTATTATTATTATTTTTATTATTATTATTATTATTATTATTATTATTATTATTATTATTATTATTATTATTATTATTATCATTATAATCATTATTATTATTATTATTATTATTATTATTATTATTATTATTATTATTATTAAATGCAAAGCTACAACCCTAGTTGGAAAAGCAGGATGCTATAAGCCCAGGGGCCCAACAGGAAAAATAGCCCAGTGAGGAAAGGAAACAAGGAAAAATAGAATATTTTAAGAACAGTGATAACATTAAAATAAATATTTCTTATATAAACTATAAAAACTTTAACAAAACAAGAGAAAGAGAAGTTAGATAGAATAGTGTTCCCGAGTGTACCCTCAAGCAAGAGAACTTTAAACCAAGACAGTGGAAGACCATGGTACAGAGGCTATGGCACTACCCAAGACTAGAGAACAATGGTTTGGTTTTGGATTGTCCTTCTAGAAGAGCAGCTTTCCATAGCTAAAGAGTCTCTTCTCAAGTATCTCATACGAGAGGTTCAGGAATTGACGAGAAAGTGTTATGAAATAACATCGTTATATAACTAATTCTATATAGAAAGATTGTTAGGGAAATACAAAAAAATTATAATAGTCTTGGGTAGTGCCATAGCCTCTGTATCATGGTCTTCCACTGTCTTGGGTTAGAGTTCTCTTGCTTGAGGGTACACTCGGGTACACTATTCTATCTTATTTCTCGTCTGCTGGCTTTGTTGAGGTTTTAATGTTACTGTTCTTTATATATTCTATTTTTCCTTGTTTTCTTTTCTCACTTGGCTATTTTCCCTGCTGGAGCCCCTGGGGTTTTAACATTCTGCTTTTCCATTTAGGGATGTAGCTTAGCAATTAATAATAATAATAATAATAATAATAATAATAATAATAATAATATTAATAATAATAATAATAATAATAATAATAATAATAATAAAAGAAATGAAAATAACGATAAATATAAATAAATTTCAACTTCTCTAAATTGAAAACAATGTTTTATCCTGTATTCTTCGGACCATGACTACAAATTATCGCAAAAAAATAAAATTTGCATTGAAAGATCAAGTCATGTTTTATAATTGATGAAATCTTTAAAATATTACAAAAAAAGTCATATTAAGGTGAATATGTTTGTGTATATGATGTTTGTATTGTCATCTTGATACTTTATTACAGAGTATTTTAGTAAACAATAATAGTTGATAATATTGAAGTTGTAGCCTATCTAACAAACAAATTTGAGAATGAGGATGTTTACACTGATTTTCATCTGTGAAAAGTTGAGAGTGAGGATATTTACACTGATTTTCATCAGTTAAAGGTAGAGAGTGAGGATATTTACACTGATTTTCATCAGTTAAAGGTAGAGAGTGAGGATATTTACACTGATTTTCATCAGTTAAAGGTAGGGAGTGAGGATATTTACACTGATTTTCATCAGTTAAAGGTAGGGAGTGAGGATATTTACACTGATTTTCATCAGTTAAAGGTAGAGAGTGAGGATATTTACACTGATTTTCATCTGTGAAAAGTTGAGAGTGAGGATATTTACACTGATTTTCATCAGTTAAAGGTAGAGAGTGACGATATTTACACTGATTTTCATCAGTTAAAGGTAAAGAGTGAGGATATTTACACTGATTTTCATCAGTTAAAGGTAGAGAGTGAGGATATTTACACTGATTTTCATCAGTTAAAGGTAGGGAGTGAGGATATTTACACTGATTTTCATCAGTTAAAGGTAGGGAGTGAGGATATTTACACTGATTTTCATCAGTTAAAGGTAGAGAGTGAGGATATTTACACTGATTTTCATCTGTGAAAAGTTGAGAGTGAGGATATTTACACTGATTTTCATCTGTGAAAAGTTGAGAGTGAGGATATTTACACTGATTTTCATCAGTTAAAGGTAGGGAGTGAGGATATTTACACTGATTTTCATCAGTTAAAGGTAGGGAGTGAGGATATTTACACTGATTTTCATCAGTTAAAGGTAGAGAGTGAGGATATTTACACTGATTTTCATCAGTTAAAGGTAGAGAGTGAGGATATTTACACTGATTTTCATCAGTTAAAGGTAGAGAGTGAGGATATTTACACTGATTTTCATCAGTTAAAGGTAGAAAGTGAGGATATTTACACTGATTTTCATCTGTGAAAAGTTGAGAGTGAGGATATTTACACTGATTTTCATCAGTTAAAGGTAGGGAGTGAGGATATTTACACTGATTTTCATCAGTTAAAGGTAGGGAGTGAGGATATTTACACTGATTTTCATCAGTTAAAGGTAGGGAGTGAGGATATTTACACTGATTTTCATCAGTTAAAGGTAGGGAGTGAGGATATTTACACTGATTTTCATCAGTCAAAGGTAGGGAGTGAGGATATTTACACTGATTTTCATCAGTCAAAGGTAGGGAGTGAGGATATTTACACTGATTTTCATCAGTCAAAGGTAGAGAGTGAGGATATTTACACTGATTTTCATCAGTTAAAGGTAGGGAGTGAGGATATTTACACTGATTTTCATCAGTTAAAGGTAGGGAGTGAGGATATTTACACTGATTTTCATCAGTTAAAGGTAGGGAGTGAGGATATTTACACTGATTTTCATCAGTTAAAGGTAGGGAGTGAGGATATTTACACTGATTTTCATCAGTTAAAGGTAGGGAGTGAGGATATTTACACTGATTTTCATCAGTTAAAGGTAGGGAGTGAGGATATTTACACTGATTTTCATCAGTTAAAGGTAGGGAGTGAGGATATTTACACTGATTTTCATCAGTCAAAGGTAGGGAGTGAGGATATTTACACTGATTTTCATCAGTCAAAGGTAGAGAGTGAGGATATTTACACTGATTTTCATCAGTTAAAGGTAGAGAGTGAGGATATTTACACTGATTTTCATCAGTTAAAGGTAGAGAGTGAGGATATTTACACTGATTTTCATCAGTTAAAGGTAGGGAGTGAGGATATTTACACTGATTTTTATCAGTAAATGGTAGAGAATGAAGAAGTTTACACTGATTTTCAACAGTCAAAGGTAGAATGAGGATATTTACACTGATTTTCATCAGTAAAAGGTTGAGAATGAGGATATGTACACTGATTTTCATCAGTAAAAGGTAGAGAGTGAGGATATTTACACTGATTTTCATCAGTGAAGAGTTGAGAGTGAGGATATGTACACTGATTTTCATCAGTAAAAGGTTGAGAGTGAGGATATGTACACTGATTTTCATCAGTGAAGAGTTGAGAGTGAGGATATGTACACTGATTTTCATCAGTAAAAGGTAGAGAGTGAGGATATTTACACTGATTTTCATCAGTAAAAGGTAGAGAGTGAGGATATGTACACTGATTTTCATCAGTAAAAGGTTGCGAGTGAGGATATGTACACTGATTTTCATCAGTAAAAGGTTGCGAGTGAGGATATGTACACTGATTTTCATCAGTTAAAGGTAGAGAGTGAGGATATTTACACTGATTTTCATCAGTTAAAGGTAGAGAGTGAGGATATTTACACTGATTTTCATCAGTTAAAGGTAGAGAGTGAGGATATTTACACTGATTTTCATCAGTTAAAGGTAGGGAGTGAGGATATTTACACTGATTTTTATCAGTTAAAGGTAGAGAGTGAGGATATTTACACTGATTTTCATCAGTTAAAGGTTGCGAGTGAGGATATGTACACTGATTTTCATCAGTTAAAGGTAGAGAGTGAGGATATTTACACTGATTTTCATCAGTAAAAGGTAGAGTGAGGATATGTACACTGATTTTCATCAGTAAAAGGTTGCGAGTGAGGATATGTATACTGATTTTCATCAGTAAAAGGTTGCGAGTGAGGATATGTACACTGATTTTCATCAGTTAAAGGTAGAGAGTGAGGATATTTACACTGATTTTCATCAGTTAAAGGTAGGGAGTGAGGATATTTACACTGATTTTCATCAGTTAAAGGTAGAGAGTGAGGATATTTACACTGATTTTCATCAGTTAAAGGTAGGGAGTGAGGATATTTACACTGATTTTTATCAGTTAAAGGTAGAGAGTGAGGATATTTACACTGATTTTCATCAGTTAAAGGTAGGGAGTGAGGATATTTACACTGATTTTTATCAGTAAATGGTAGAGAATGAAGAAGTTTACACTGATTTTCATCAGTCAAAGGTAGAGAGTGAGGATATTTACACTGATTTTCATCAGTTAAAGGTAGGGAGTGAGGATATTTACACTGATTTTCATCAGTTAAAGGTAGAGAGTGAGGATATTTACACTGATTTTCATCAGTTAAAGGTAGGGAGTGAGGATATTTACACTGATTTTTATCAGTAAATGGTAGAGAATGAAGAAGTTTACACTGATTTTCAACAGTCAAAGGTAGAATGAGGATGTTTACACTGATTTTCATCAGTAAAAGGTTGAGAATGAGGATATGTACACTGATTTTCATCAGTAAAAGGTTGAGAGTGAGGATATGTACACTGATTTTCATCAGTAAAAGGTAGAGAGTGAGGATATTTACACTGATTTTCATCAGTAAAAGGTAGAGAGTGAGGATATGTACACTGATTTTCATCAGTAAAAGGTTGCGAGTGAGGATATGTACACTGATTTTCATCAGTAAAAGGTTGAGAGTGAGGATATGTACACTGATTTTCATCAGTGAAGAGTTGAGAGTGAGGATATGTACACTGATTTTCATCAGTAAAAGGTTGAGAGTGAGGATATGTACACTGATTTTCATCAGTGAAAGGTAGAGAGTAAGGATATGTACACTGATTTTCATCAGTAAAAGGTAGAGTGTGAGGATATGTACACTGATTTTCATCAGTAAAAGGTTGAGAGTGAGAATATGTACACTGATTTTCATCAGTAAAAGGTTGAGAGTGAGGATATGTACTCTGATTTTCATCAGTAAAAGGTAGAGAGTGAGGATATGTACACTGATTTTCATCAGTAAAAGGTTGAGAGTGAGGATATGTACTGATTTTCATCAGTAAAAGGTTGAGAGTGAGGATATGTACACGGATTTTCATCAGTAAAAGGTTGAGAGTGAGGATATGTACACTGATTTTCATCAGTAAAAGGTAGAGAGTGAGGATATGTACACTGATTTTCATCAGTAAAAGGTTGAGACTGAGGATATGTACACTGATTTTCATCAGTAAAAGGTTGAGAGTGAGGATATGTACACTGATTTTCATCAGTAAAAGGTAGAGAGTGAGGATATGTACACTGATTTTCATCAGTAAAAGGTTGAAAAAGAGGATATGTACACTGATTTTCATCTGTGAAATGTTGAGAATGAGGATATGTACACTGATTTTCATCTGTGAAAAGTTGAGAATGATGATATTTACACTGATTTTCATCAGTAAAAGGTAGAGAATGAGGATATTTACACTGATTTTCATCAGTAAAAGGTTGAGAGTGAGGATATGTACACTGATTTTCATCAGTAAAAGGTTGAGAGTGAGGATATGTACACTGAATTTCATCAGTAAAAGGTTGAGAGAGAGGATATGTACACTGATTTTCATCAGTAAAAGGTTGAGAATGAGGATATGTACACTGATTTTCATCTGTGAAAAGTTGAGAATGATGATATGTACACTGATTTTCATCAGTAAAAGGTTGAGAGTGAGGATATTTACACTGATTTTCATCAGTAAAAGGTTGAGAGTGAGGAAATGTACACTGATTTTCATCAGTAAAAGGTTGAGAGTGAGGAAATGTACACTGATTTTCATCAGTAAAAGGTTGAGAGTGAGGATATGTACACTGATTTTCATCAGTAAAAGGTTGAGAGTGAGGATATGTACACTGATTTTCATCAGTAAAAGGTTTAGAGTGAGGATATGTACACTGATTTTCATCTGTGAAAAGTTGAGAATGATGATATTTACACTGATTTTCATCAGTAAAAGGTAGAGAATGAGGATATTCACACTGATTTTCATCTGTGAAAAGTTGAGTGAGGATATTTACACTGATTTTCATCAGTAAAAGGTAGAGAGTGAGGATATTTTCACTGATTTTCATCAGTAAAAGGTAGAGAATGAGGATATCTACACTGATTTTCATCTGTGAAAAGTTGAGTGAGGATATTTACACTGATTTTCATCAGTAAAAGGTTGAGAGTGAGGATATGTACACTGATTTTCATCTGTGAAAAGTTGAGAATGATGATATTTACACAGATTTTCATCAGTAAAAGGTAGAGAATGAGGATATTTACACTGATTTTCTTCAGTAAAAGGTAGAGAATGAGGATATTTACACTGATTTTCATCTGTAAAAAGTTGAGTGAGGATATTTACACTGATTTTCATCTGTGGAAAGTTGAGTGAGGATATTTACACTGATTTTCATCTGTGAAAAGTTGAGTGAGGATATTTACACTGATTTTCATCAGTTAAAGATAGAGAGTGAGGATATTTACACTGATTTTCATCAGTTAAAGGTAGAGAGTGAGGATATTTAGACTGATTTTCATCAGTAAAATGTAGAGAATGAATATGTTTACACTGATTTTCATCTGTAAAAGGTAGAGAATGAAGATGTTAACACTGATTTTCATCAGTAAAAGGTAGAGAATGAGGATATTTACACTGATTTTCATCTATGAAAAGTTGAGTGAGGATATTTACACTGATTTTAATCAGTAAAAGGTAGAGAATGAAGATGTTAACACTGATTTTCATCAGTTAAACGTAGAGAATGAGGATATTTACTGATTTTCATCAGTAAAAGGTAGAAAATGAAGATGTTAACACTGATTTTCATCAGTTAAACGTAGAGAATGAGGATATTTACACTGATTTTCATCAGTAAAAGGTAGAGAATGAGGATATTTACACTGATTTTCATCTGTGAAAAGTTGAGTGAGGATATTTACACTGATTTTCATCAGTAAAAGGTAGAGAATGAAGATGTTAACACTGATTTTCATCAGTTAAACGTAGAGAATGAGGATATTTACACTGATTTTCATCAGTAAAAGGTAGAGAATGAGGATATTTACACTGATTTTCATCTGTGAAAAGTTGAGTGAGGATATTTACACAGATTTTCATCAGTAAAAGGTAGAGAATGAGGATATTTACACTGATTTTCATCAGTAAAAGGTAGAGAATGAGGATATTTACACTAATTTTCATCAGTAAAAGGTAGAGAATGAGGATATTTACACTGATTTTCATCTGTGAAAAGTTGAGTGAGGATATTTACACTGATTTTCATCAGTAAAAGGTTGAGAGTGAGGATATGTACACTGATTTTCATCTGTGAAAAGTTGAGAATGATGATATTTACACAGATTTTCATCAGTAAAAGGTAGAGAATGAGGATATTTACACTGATTTTCATCAGTAAAAGGTAGAGAATGAGGATATTTACACTGATTTTCATCTGTAAAAAGTTGAGGGAGGATATTTACAATGATTTTCATCTGTGAAAAGTTGAGTGAGGATATTTACACTGATTTTCATCTGTGAAAAGTTGAGAATGATGATATTTACACAGATTTTCATCAGTAAAAGGTAGAGAATGAGGATATTTACACTGATTTTCATCAGTAAAAGGTAGAGAATGAGGATATTTACACTGATTTTCATCTGTAAAAAGTTGAGTGAGGATATTTACAATGATTTTCATCTGTAAAAAGTTGAGTGAGGATATTTACAATGATTTTCATCTGTGAAAAGTTGAGTGAGGATATTTACACTGATTTTCATCTGTGAAAAGTTGAGTGAGGATATTTACACTTATTTTCATCAGTTAAAGGTAGAGAATGAGGATATTTACACTAATTTTCATCAGTAGAAGGTTGAGAGTGAGGATTTTTACACTGATTTTCATCAGTAAAAGGTTGAGAGTGAGGATATGTACACTGATTTTCATCAGTAAAAGGTTGAGAGTTGTGATATGTACACTGATTTTCATCAGTAATAGGTTGAGAGTGAGGATATGTACACTGATTTTCATCTGTGAAAAGTTGAGAATGACGATATGTACACTGATTTTCATCAGTAAAAGGTAGAGAAGGAGGATATTTACACTGATTTTCATCTGTGAAATGTTGAGAATGAGGATATGTACACTGATTTTCATCTGTGAAAAGTTGAGAATGATGATATTTACACTGATTTTCATCAGTAAAAGGTAGAGAATGAGGATATTTACACTGATTTTCATCAGTAAAAGGTTGAGAGTGAGGATATGTACACTGATTTTCATCAGCAAAAGGTTGAGAATGAGGATATGTACACTGATTTTCATCAGTAAAAGGTTGAGAGTGAGGATATGTACACTGATTTTCATCAGTAAATGGTTGAGAGTGAGGATATGTACACGGATTTTCATCTGTGAAAAGTTGAGAATGATGATATGTACACTGATTTTCATCAGTAAAAGGTAGAGAAGGAGGATATTTACACTGATTTTCATCAGTAAAAGGTTGAGAGTGAGGAAATGTACACTGATTTTCATCAGTAAAAGGTTGAGAGTGAGGAAATGTACACTGATTTTCATCAGTAGAAGGTTGAGAGTGAGGATATGTACACTGATTTTCATCAGTAAAAGGTTTAGAGTGAGGATATGTACATTGATTTTCATCTGTGAAAAGTTGAGAATGATGATATTTACACTGATTTTCGTCAGTAAAAGGTAGAGAATGAGGATATTTACACTGATTTTCATCAGTAAAAGGTAGAGAATGAGGATATTTGCACTGATTTTCATCTGTGAAAAGTTGAGAATGATGATATTTACACTGATTTTCGTCAGTAAAAGGTAGAGAATGAGGATATTTACACTGATTTTCATCAGTAAAAGGTAGAGAATGAGGATATTTACACTGATTTTCATCTGTGAAAAGTTGAGTGAGGATATTTACACTGATTTTCATCAGTAAAAGGTTGAGAGTGAGGATATATACACTGATTTTCATCTGTGAAAAGTTGAGAATGATGATATTTACACAGATTTTCATCAGTAAAAGGTAGAGAATGAGGATATTTACACTGATTTTCATCAGTAAAAGGTAGAGAATGAGGATATTTACACTGATTTTCATCTGTAAAACATTGATTGAGGATATTTACACTGATTTTCATCTGTAAAACGTTGATTGAGGATATTTACACTGATTTTCATCTGTGGAAAGTTGAGTGAGGATATTTACACTGATTTTCATCTGTAAAACGTTAATTGAGGATATTTACACTGATTTTCATCTGTGAAAAGTTGAGTGAGGATATTTACACTGATTTTCATCTGTTAAAGATAGAGAGTGTGGATATTTACACTGATTTTCATCAGTTAAAGGTAGAGAGTGAGGATATTTAGACTGATTTTTATCAGTAAAATGTAGAGAATGAGGATGTTTACACTGATTTTCATCAGTAAAAGGTAGAGAATGAAGATGTTAACACTGATTTTCATCAGTAAAAGGTAGAGAATGAGGATATTTACACTGATTTTCATCTGTGAAAAGTTGAGTGAGGATATTTACACTGATTTTCATCAGTAAAAGTTAGAGAATGATGATGTTAACACTGATTTTCATCAGTTAAACGTAGAGAATGAGGATATTTACACTGATTTTCATCAGTAAAAGGTAGAGAATTAGGATATTTACACTGATTTTCATCTGTGAAAAGTTGAGTGAGGATATTTACACTGATTTTCATCAGTAAAAGGTTGAGAGTGAGGATTTGTACACTGATTTTCATCTGTGAAAAGTTGAGAATGATGATATTTACAGATTTTCATCAGTAAAAGGTATAGAATGAGGATATTTACACTGATTTTCATCAGTAAAAGGTAGAGAATGAGGATATTTACACTGATTTTCATATGTAAAAAGTTGAGTGAGGATATTTACACTGATTTTCATCTGAGAAAAGTTGAGTGAGGATATTTACACTGATTTTCATCAGTAAAAGGTAGAGAATGAAGATGTTAACACTGATTTTCATCAGTTAAACGTAGAGAATGATGATATTTACACAGATTTTCATCAGTAAAAGGTAGAGAATGAGGATATTTACACTGATTTTCATCTGTGAAAAGTTGAGTGAGGATATTTACACTGATTTTCATCAGTAAAAGGTAGAGAATGAAGATGTTAACACTGATTTTCATCAGTTAAACGTAGAGAATGAGGATATTTACACTGATTTTCATCAGTAAAAGGTAGAGAATGAGGATATTTACACTGATTTTCATCTCTGAAAAGTTGAGTGAGGATATTTACACAGATTTTCATCAGTAAAAGGTAGAGAATGAGGATATTTACACTGATTTTCATCAGTAAAAGGTAGAGAATGAGGATATTTACACTGATTTTCATCAGTAAAAGGTAGAGAATGAGGATATTTACACTGATTTTCATCTGTGAAAAGTTGAGTGAGGATATTTACACTGATTTTCATCAGTAAAAGCTTGAGAGTGAGGATATGTACACTGATTTTCATCTGTGAAAAGTTGAGAATGATGATATTTACACAGATTTTCATCAGTAAAAGGTAGAGAATGAGGATATTTACACTGATTTTCATCAGTAAAAGGTAGAGAATGAGGATATTTACACTGATTTTCATCTGTAAAAAGTTGAGTGAGGATATTTACACTGATTTTCATCTGTGAAAAGTTGAGTGAGGATATTTACACTGATTTTCATCTGTGAAAAGTTGAGTGAGGATATTTACACTGATTTTCATCAGTTAAAGATAGAGAGTGGGGATATTTACACTGATTTTCATCAGTTAAAGGTAGAGAGTGAGGATATTTAGACTGATTTTTATCAATAAAATGTAGAGAATGAAGATGTTTACACTGACTTTCATCAGTAAAAGTTAGAGAATGAAGATGTTAACACTGATTTTCATCAGTTAAACGTAGAGAATGAGGATATTTACACTGATTTTCATCAGTAAATGGTACCTACAGAATCATAATTGATTGAATCTATATCACAAAATAAGATTATCATCATGAAATTTTATCATATCTGGTTCGTATGGATATAATTCATGATAAGAAATTTTATTTAAAATCATTAATAAGCCTCCTGGCTAGTACAGTGGTAACGTGTTCGCCTAGCATTCACATGGCAGCAGATCGATCCCAGCTCAGGACTGTGAGTTTAAGCTGTTTACTGGGGAGGCCACTGCTGTGCTTGGCCACCACAGTTTGGGTTTGGGCTTGCCCGGCTGACGTTCTGGTGAGGATCTATTCTGATGAAACTGGAACTGAATCCAGACACCTTTAACCTCTTAATGTAATCTCTTTACTGGGGAGGCCACTGCTGTGGTTGGCCACAACAGTGAGGGTTTGTGCTTGCCTGGCTGACGTTCTGGTGAGCATATATTCTCATGAAACTAAAACCAGAAAACTTTAACCTATTAACCCTTTTACCCCAATGGACGTACTGGTACGTTTCACAAAATTCATCCCTTTACCCCCATGAACGTACTGGTACGTCCATGCAAAACACTGCTATTTACATTTTTTTTTGCATATTTCTTATATCGTTATGAGAAACTTCAGGCATTTTCCAAAAGAATGAGACCAACCTGACCTCTCTATGATGAAAATTAAGGCTGTTAGAGCAATTTAAAAAATATATATTGCAAAATGTGCTTGAAAAAAAAAAGGCCCGGGGGTAAATGGGTTAATATAGATTCTCGTTCATCTTAAAGTGAATAGAACCCTGACTAAGAACTCTAACTAACCTATGATTACAGAGACGACCCAGGAGAAGAAGACAGCCAAGTACACTCTGGTGGTGGTGACGATTTGAGGGTACTTGAGGGCGTGGCAGATGTACAAGTACTTGTCCACTGCGATCAGCATGATGGTGAAGATCGTCTCCTGGCATATAGTCACTGCCACGGCTGTTTTATGGGAGAGGAAAATGACAGAATCTTCAACTTACATCCTTCTTAAGCCTAGTTTAGTACGTCCCAATATGTTCACCATATGTTGGCTTTCTTCAGGCTTGGACAAGGTAAGGGTATACATTTCATCACAGATTTGATTGGATGCTTTTAATGTCTTCTAATTTAAGAGATTATTGATGATAATGCTGATTTAAATTATTGAACAGCTTAGATTTACTTCTCTGATTATTTTGTTGTTTCGAAATATCAATTCGATTTTCTTCCACTTTCTTCACAAATGGACATTATATCATTTGATTTTTATGATGATAAAAATGATAATGATAACATTATTAACAAAAATAGTGCAATGATAAATCGGGAATCGAACGATTTTCTTCCACTTCTTCACAAATGGACATTGTTTCCTTTAATTTTTATGATGATAAAAATAATACTGATAACATTATTAACAAAAATAGTAAAATGATAAATCGGGGATCGAACGACCCATTAGTATTCGGTGATTGAACAAAATTTTCGAACATTTTTCATCCCCGAAATCGAAAAATAAATTCGGTGTCCGAACAATTTGAAAGACCCTTTATGGCCAGAGTAAGGGGGATCTAACTCAGTTTATGCGTAATTCGGATAATCTGTGAAACACCTCTTGTTTTTTTTTCTTTAGTTTAATTCATTTTAGTTTTTTATATTTTCATCCATACATAATGTGTAAAGAGTGCATGTCTGTCGTTCAGTGATGAAGGAAATTATGGCAAAAGGGGCTGAGTTATACAATTTTCTTAAAATATGTCATCCAGATAAACCTGTAGCCAGCAAATTAGGCGATTTTCCTAGTGATAATGCATCAAGCCATTTTAGAGACATCTTAAAAAGTATGTAGAAAGAATCCTATATTAATCAGATTTTAGTAAATAGGTCTTAAGTGAATCACAGTTAGTAGTAGAAAATGGGGAAAGAAAATAAAATCAGGAAGAGCGACTCCCTTCCACTACTCATTACTTTCCACTCAAGCCATTCACTCGGCTCACTACAGATAAGGTGAAGTTCAATGTTCATCTATTCTATATAAATTCATTTATTTTATTAGTTAACCCTTTCACAGCCATTGGTAAATTAGCCAAATTTGAAAAAGGAAACATCTTTTAAAATCACCCAAAAACAAAGTAAGTTGGGATTCATTGGAAAGGGCTTGGTGAGAGCTTTTCAATAAATATCAACAAGCAAGGATTTGTGTGATCTTGAAAAGATTTTGCTACATCAGAAGCTTTGTCGAGTTCACCACTGGCAGTGAAAGGGTTAAACCATTTTTTTTGTATGGTTTTATTTACTGTGCTGTATTTTATCATGAAATTTATACAAAACGATCCCATGATAAAATCATCCTTGGTTGGGGAACCAATTAATGCTAGTTCTATTCAAGGAAAAAATATTTGGTGTTTGAGCACGATTTAAACGCGAATTATGTACTATCTCCAAGGTGCGTATGTAATAGCTTTTAATATTGTTTACGTTCTGATATGACTGAAAATCACCCTTGAAATACATAAGAGTTACTCACCAATTTGTAGTGTGCACGTCTTCTTCTGCCAAAGGTCAGACTTCTCTGTCATGTGGAGAAGGAAAGCGATGACGATGTACAGCCCGATAGCGAGGTCACTCACGGCCAAATTTCCTGAAGTCGGAAGAAACGTATCCACTCTCAGGGAAAACTAGTGACAATTTCATAGTAATTTTATATAAGATTCATTTTAAAACTTTGGGAAATAAATGTTAATTCTCCTGTACCTGTACCTGAAGAGTAGAAAGAGAATAACTCAAATAAATTTAGAAAGATGAGACAAATAGGCGTAGCGTGTATTACATTAAGAGAAGTCCGATGACATTGAGACATCATCTCTTTCCTAGCCTTTAAGATTCTTTTTAACTTCTAGAAACTTCAGTGGGAAGACTTTTCAGTCTATCCTAAGATCCATAGGTAATCCTAAGAAGAGACCTATTTTGGATGACATTAACCGTAGGGGTCCTCTGGGAAGCTCAAAAGTTTGTTGTTTTAGTGGACTTCAGACTCTAAGCTCCCTCCAGATATCTGGGAAGACAAACTTTTATATCTTCAGACTCCAAGCTCCCTCCAGATATCTGGGAAGACAAACTTTTATATCTTCAGACTCCAAGCTCCCTCCAGATATCTGGGAAAACAAACTTTTATATCTTCAGACTCCAAGCTCCCTCCAGATATCTGGGAAAACAAACTTTTATATCTTCAGACTCTAAGCTCCCTCTAGATATCTGGGAAGACAAACTTTTATATCTTCAGACTCTAAGCTCCCTCCAGATATCTAGGATATCTGGGAAGACAAACTTTTATATCTTCAGACTCCAAGCTCCCTCCAGATATCTGGGAAGACAAAACTTTTATATCTTCAGACTCTAAGCTCCCTCCAGATATCTAGGATATCTAGGAAGACAAACTTTTATATCTTCAGACTCTAAGCTCCCTCCAGATATCTAGGAAGACAAACTTTTATATCTTCAGACTCTAAGCTCCCTCCAGATATCTAGGAAGACAAACTTTTAAATCTTCAGACTCTAAGCTCCCTCCAGATATCTAGGAAGACAAACTTTTAAATCTTCAGACTCTAAGCTCCCTCCAGATATCTAGGAAGACAAGCTTTTAAATCTTCAGACTCTAAGCTCCCTCCAGATATCTAGGAAGACAAGCTTTTATATCTTCAGACTCTAAGCTCCCTCCAGATATCTAGGAAGACAAACTTTTATATCTTCAGACTCTAAGCTCCCTCCAGATATCTAGGAAGACAAACTTTTATATCTTCAGACTCTAAGCTCCCTCCAGATATCTAGGAAGACAAACTTTTAAATCTTCAGACTCTAAGCTCCCTCCAGATATCTAGGAAGACAAACTTTTAAATCTTCAGACTCTAAGCTCCCTCCAGATATCTAGGAAGACAAGCTTTTATATCTTCAGACTCTAAGCTCCCTTCAGATATCTAGGAAGACAAACTTTTATATCTTCAGACTCTAAGCTCCCTCCAGATATCTAGGAAGACAAACTTTTAAATCTTCAGACTCTAAGCTCCCTCCAGATATCTAGGAAGACAAACTTTTATATCTTCAGACTCTAAGCTCCCTACAGACTCTAAGCTCCCTCCAGATATCTAGGAAGACAAACTTTTAAATCTTCAGACTCTAAGCTCCCTCCAGATATCTAATAAGACAAGCTTTTATATCTTCAGACTCTAAGCTCCCTTCAGATATCTAGGAAGACAAACTTTTATATCTTCAGACTCTAAGCTCCCTTCAGATATCTAGGAAGACAAACTTTTATATCTTCAGACTCTAAGCTCCCTTCAGATATCTAGGAAAGAAACTTTTATATCTTCAGACTCTAAGCTCCCTACAGACTCTAAGCTCCCTCCAGATATCTAGGAAGACAAACTTTTAAATCTTCAGACTCTAAGCTCCCTTCAGATATCTAGGAAGACAAACTTTTATATCTTCAGACTCTAAGCTCCCTACAGACTCTAAGATCCCTCCAGATATCTAGGAAGACAAACTTTTATATCGTATCTGATTCACCTTTGAATAGATTAACGTGACTGTTTCTACGTAATTTGATTCCCCGGAGGCACTCAACCAGCTGGAAGGATTTTGAACGCATGTGAAGGTTTCTCTAGTTTCTTCCTTAGGCTACAACTGCACTGATAGTGATTTGGTAGTTGCAGGAAAGAGTCGACTGATGCTTAGATTAAAAATTCATCGATTCCAATGAGACATTTTGCCTGTATCTTTAGCTCAATGTCTGACGTTTCATTGGAATTTGTGCTTTTTATATTCAAGCTTCAACCGTTTCCTACCTGTACTTACAAAATCTCCACCTGTGTAAACACAGCCATGATATTCCATAGGTGATAAAATGGCTGAGAGTATCGATCAAGTTTCTACAAGGAATCTTAGCAAAAGAGAGTGAGATCAGGTATGCGTTTTCAATGGTTGACTAAGTCAAAACTATTATAAGATGAACTCTAAGGACTCCGGAGCGTGTTTAGTTGTCTCCATGCCTGCAAGCTGGTTCGCATCTGGTGCTTCCTAGAGGAACTATGAGATCACCCTTTTTCATGCACTGGGTCTCATTGTGGTCTTTAACTAGGAGCCCGAGGAGCAAGGTTTGACTGTGGAGCATTCCGCAGGAACCTCCCACCAAAAAGCCAAAGGGTATTCTAATGCTAGATAAACAAAGACTTAATTTCACGTCATGAGAGTGGCTGCTGATATTTCTACAAGATTGTGAAATTTATATGAAGTGGGCCTTGTGATGTGCGCTAAGGAAGAGCCTATGTAAGGATTTGTCATGGGAAGTGGGAAAAGAGATCATTAATGATGATCTTCTTTTCCTGACCTCGAGCTCCGACACACGATGCCCATGTCGAGCATCGTGGATAGAATTTCGTGAGTGTTAATGATAGTAAGACCGCAGAGTAGTGAAACTGAAAGAGGAAAAGAGCAGTAATCAAGCCGTTAGAGTGATTTAGGTGAAGCCGTCTTAGGTTAACTTAGTAGTCTGACGTCTGATACGGTGGCCCATGTTGATACTTGGATCATCATGTTCATAAACCTTGCAACTCAGGTGGAGAAGTAAAAGCCATAGACCATCTCTATGGTCAGTTTTTGCCCTGGATAGAGCGACTATAGACTGTGACGCTATTGAAATTGTTAGTAACATCTTATAACAGTCAAAGTGTACTGTGAATAACAACTAGATACATTTTTTTCAAAAGCTCACATGTACATAATTATTTCCTACAGTTTAAGAATATCAAAGAGAAATTGATTCATATCTATCGAGATGAGCATTGCCTAAGTAAATGACCAGAGAAGAGTAACGAATCTAAAGATGATAATATGTAAAGAATCTCTGCTGTGACTTCTAAACGTACTTTCCATTTAGACTTCTGAAGTAGCGTGTTATGCATTAAAGCTATAGAACTTTCAGAATGAAAATGGATCTTTTCACGAAAAAGCTTCCCTAGAAAATTAAGAAAAGAAATAAAGCAAAAGTTAACAGCATGTGATTGATTGACATAGACTAGTATAGAAATATTTTAAGCAGATTAGTTGGAGAAAATTATTATAATGACAAGAAGTTATGAAAACTACAAGGACCTGCAGAATTTATGCACAAAAGTATAATTTATAAAGTATAATCCTGAACTTATTAGTAACAATCTTTAACATAAATACATTATAAAATTACTTTTATATGGCAGTCACTACTAAGTTCGTTGTTCATCAAAGAACATAATTGAATGCGAGGTCTAAAAGGCATAAAGTAATTTACATATAAATCCCTTCGCATTGACAAGCTGTCCTGGTATTCTTACATGTAAAAAATGCATCATGACTACGAATTGCTAAAGTTCTTTTTGTTTGGTTTAGTCTACCATCGAATAAAAATAGAAAACTGTACCTATGAAAAGTAAGAGAAAACGGTAAATATATATTACAAGGGTGACTTACC
>NC_090740.1:110877345-110889845 GCF_036898095.1 Palaemon carinicauda | reverse complement strand
CTAGAACAAAAACACATTTTAGAATATACTGTCTATGTAGGCTACTTACATATCTATAAACTATAAAAAGAGAGAGAGAGAGAGAGAGAGAGAGGAGAGAGAGAGAGAGAGAGAGAGAGAACTCTTTAGTTGGTGATTTTCGTGTCTTTACCATCAGAAGAAAAGATCATTCTTTCCTTCCTGGTCATTTTTTGGCCTAATTTCGTTTGAATTCTTCATCTTTTGTGTCAGTAGAGTAAATGACTTCTCGGATATTCGAGAAATAAAATCTGTTCTATGACAAACGAATGAAAGAAGGAAAATTACTTAATAGTTTCACTTATTAGACTTAATAAAAATATTTTAAACACAACAGCTAAGAGTTCTCGTATAAGTAAGCTCTTGCATGGTTTTGTTTATGTATGTACATGCTATCAACTGGGCCTCCACAATGCACTTGAAGAGTTGGAAGACCCTGGCGTACATGGCTGAGGGCTATGAAGCGCGAAGTAGATAATGCATGGAGAAGTATTGATTAACAAGCTCAAGATAGAGACGACTGGCGAAATCAAACCGAGGTCTTTTGCGTCAATAGGCGTAGGAGGAGATGATGATGATGATAATATCATGGTTAGGTCCATCTGTATTTGTTACATGAAGTTATTATAACTTTACTTTATGCTTTTTTTTTTTTTTTGTGTGTTTCCAGAAGTCTTGGTTGAATATTTGTTTAGCTCTGGAATAGCTTAGGGTTATCAACATATGATGATTTTCTACTATATTGCTTGTAAAAGGAATCTAATGCATCTTTTTAATTAGTAACTTTATATATATATATATATATATATATATATTCTTCTTCTGCTTCTTCTTCTTCTTCTTCTTTGTCTGCATCTTTTCCCACTTCTATGTGAGGTCGATGTTTCTGGCCAGCTCTCTCCATCTAGCAGTAATTTTATTCTGATAAATATTCACTGTCCATATTCGTTTTGGCTAATTTTTCATGGGCGGATGCCTTTCCTGCCGCCAACCCTCCCCCATTTACCCGGGCTTGGGACCGGCACCAAGTTGAGCTGGCTTGGCCCTCCCCCCCTCAGTGGCTGGGTTATATATATATATATATATATATATACGTATATATATACATATATAAATATATATATATGTGTGTGTTTGTGTGTGCATGGTATAGTGTATATATACAGTACATATAAATATATACTTATATTCATTTGTATGAGTTTGTACACTTGTATGTGTAGAACTCACTCACATACATACCATAGGTTTTATGCACACAAGAAGAGCTGTGCCCCCTCTGTGTATAGAACAGTAAATACCGCCTGTTTCTATAGTGACACAGCAGTATTCCAGGAGTGGTATTTCCTAAATAGTAAAGGGATGATCGATTTGGTAAGACGCGGAATGTAAGCGAGTTTATAAGTCGGCTCATTGGATACAAAATGGCGATGTTAGAAGCTCCTCATATTAGCTTGGGTTAAATTGTAAGTAATACCCCCCCCCCTCTCTCTCTCTCTCTCTCTCTCTTAAGAAGTCGAAATGATCTTGTGTGGGTCCTTAATATTATAATTAAAAATTCCGTTACTGGTAAGTGCCATAGCCTCTGTACCATGATCATCTATTGTCTTGGGTTAGAGTTCTCTTGCTTGAGGGTACACTAGGGCACACTATTCTATCTTATTTCTTTTCCTCTTGTTTTGTTAAAGTTTTTATAGTTTATATAGGAAATATTTATTAGAATGTTGTTACTGTTTTATTTTTCCTTGTTTCCTTTCCTCACAGGGCTATTTTCCCTGTTGGGGCCCGTGGGCTTATAGCATCCTGCTTTTCCAACTAGGGTTGTAGCTTAGCAAGTAATAATGATAAAAATAACAAGGAAAACCTGGTGTTTGCCAGACGGAGGTTCGAGTCCTGCTCAGACTCGTTAGTGCCTTTTGTGTCTGCAACCTTACCATCCTTTTGAGCTAAGAATAGGGGGGTTTAGGGAACGCCATAGGTCTATCTGCTGAATCATCAGTAGCCATTGTCTGGCCCTCCTTGATCATAGCTTAGGTGGAGAGGGGGCATGGGCGCTGATCATATGTGTATATGGTCAGTCTCAAGGGCCTTGTCCCTTGCCTCTGCCATTCAGGAGTGGCCTTTAAACCTTTAGATGATGATGATAATAATAATAATAATAATAATAATAATAATAATAATAATAATAATAATAATGAAATTAGATCATAATAGTTTTCATGCACATAATGATAATGTTGATAATTTTAACTTATTTAAAGCTGACGATATTATCTGTGTATGCTAGGCTTTAGAATATACATAAGATCTTCCAAATGGTAAACAGCTCTTCTAGGAGAAGGACGCTTCAAAATCAAACCATTGTTCTCTAGCCTTGGGTAATGCCGTAGCCTCTGTACCATGGTCTTCCAATGTCTTGGATTAGAGCTCTCTTGCTTGAGGCTACACTCGGGCACACTATTTTATCTTATTTCTCCCGTTATTTTGAAGTTTTTATCTTCTTGCTATTTTCAAGTTTTTATAGTTTATATATGAAAGATTTATTTTAATGGTATTATTATTCTTAAACTTCTCTTGTAGCTTTTCCTTATTTTCTTTCCTCACTGGGCTATTTTCTCTGTTGGAGTGCTTGGGGCTTATAGCATCCTGCTTTTCCAACTAAAAATACTAATAATACTAATAATGATAATAATAATAATGATGATGATGAGGATGATGATGATTATTATTGTTAATAATAATAATAATATTAATAATAATAATAATAATAATAATAATAGTAAGCTTTATCATATACACAAGATCTTCCCAATCTTTAAAATTACGTAACTGCGCTATCGTAAAGTTTAAAAAGACGATACAATTAAACACGGAACACGGACAAAACCGGTACCAGTCACCGAGTGACCCTTTGATGCCCCCCCCCCAAAAAAAAAAAGAAAAAAAAAAGATCTTTCTTTTCCTTCTTTGTGATGATCTGCCGAATCATGCTCAAACAAATGTCGCCATCTTGAATTCTTAAACCAATAGACAGGGAGTCTTCGTTTCGTCTCGTGTATATGGGACTTTTAAAAGTTCAAACTTGCGGGAAATGTTTTTTATGTTGAATAGACTGACATGAGTCTTTTTGTAGTTTATATTATGAAATATCTGTTTTGATGTTGTTAATGGTTTTAAAATGTTTTATTCAATTGTTCATTACTTCTCTTGTAGTTTATTTATTTGCTTATTTCCTTTCCTCACTGGACTATATTTCCCTGTTGGAGTTCTTGTTGCTTATAGCATCTTGCTTTTCCAAATAGGGTTGTAGCTTAGCTTATAATAATAATAATAATAATAATAATAATAATAATAATAATAATAATAATAATAATAATAATAATAATAATAATAATGAACCTAAGTCTTTTTATAGTTTAAATATGAAATTTGTTTCCGTTTTTAAAATATTTTATTAATTGTTAATTATTTCTCATATCGTTTATTTCCTTATTTCCTTTCCTCACTAGAATATTTTTCCCTGTTGGAACCCTTGGGCTTATAGCATGTTGCTTTTCCAAATAGGGTTATAGGTTAGCTAATAATAATAATAATAATAATAATAATAATAATAATAATAATTTCAATACATTTTGATTTTTAAGAACTTGAAAGCCAAGGGAGAGCAAGAGGGATGCCTTTGAATGTGTCCGTTTAGAGAGAGAGAGAGAGAGAGAGAGAGAGAGAGAGAGAGAGAGAGAGAGAGAGAGAGAGAGAGAGGAGAGAGAATTTTCTCAATATATCCGTTTACAGGATTCAATTCACAGTAATCTTTATCTGAAAAAACACGATCTTACTTCTTTATTCTTTCTAGGCATGAGAGAGAGAGAGAGAGAGAGAGAGAGAGAGAGAGAGAGAGAGAGAGAGAGAGAGAGAGAGAGAGAGAGACTGGGAAATTCCATTGTTGCCTATAAGATCCGTCTTTGGAGGGCAAATTCGTGTAGGTCATTGCATTTTATTTTACATTTCTTATTGGAAATGGTTTCCTGCATGACTACGAAACTTACTCAATGTGCGCACATAAAAAAAAGCATCATAATAGTTTGGAAACTTATCTTATTTCTTTAAAATTGCAAATCTAAACTGAAAAACAAAAAGAACTAGATTTCATTGGAAAATCTAAACTGAAAGATACAAAGAGAATGAGATTTCATTGGATACTCTAAAATGAAAGAAACAAGAACTACTGTAGATTTCATTGGAAGATCTAAACTGAAAGAGACAAAAAGAACTAGATTTCATTGGAAAATCTAAACTGAAAGATACAAAGAGAATGAGATTTCATTGGATAATCTAAAATGAAAGATACAAAAAGAATTAGATTTCACTGGAAAATCTAAACTGAAAGAAACAAAAAGAACTAGATTTCATTGGAAGATCTAAACTGAAAGAAACAAAAGCAACTGGATTTCATTGGAAAATCTAAACTGAAAGATACAAAAAGAACTAGATTTCATTGGAAAATCTAAACTGAAAGATACAGAGAATGAGATTTCATTGGATAATCTAAACTGAAAGATAAAAAGAACTAGATTTAATTGGAAAATCTAAACTGAAAGAAACAAAAGGAACTAAATTTAACTGGAAAATCTAAACTGAAAGAAACAAAGAGAACTAAATTTTATTGGATGATCACACGAAAGTTCCTGGAACATCTCCTGGCTGGAGTCTTCTGCAAGTGTGTCAAGACTGCTCAGGTTCTAAAGCATTAAGGACTGATCAAACAGGATGGGATAAGGCTCATTGTGTATATGGGGTCTTGTGTAACTTGAGCTATGGAGAAAAGGTACCAACAGAACAGGATGTGAAGGCGTATTGTTCTGTGACGAGCCGAGAGAAGGTTGTGACTCAAAGGCAGGATGAAAGCAACTGAGTAACTTTATTACAGAACACTCGCTTTTATATATAAAGACTCCAGGCAAAAAGGGCAGACAAAACATAACAGGCAATTTCATGTTCAAACCGACACCTCACCAGTTAACAGTTAACGGTGAGAAAAACAGGCATGTTATTTCAGGTCCTTGTCAGTGCGAGGGGAGAGTGAAGATACAAGCATAATATGTACACACAATGAAATGTCGTTACTATGTACGATCGTGTGACACACGGTTGGTACAGTTCATTTCAAGATTGCTTCCCTCATCAAGGTTCATGTGCATATATTTGTGGGTGTATTTCTCAGTTCACCTCTCTCTGGATATAGAGGTGTAAAAACCGTTTTCTGTCAAGTTTTATTCCTTTATATGTTGTAGCTTGGCCATGGCATCAGCCACCCGTTAAGATACCACCGATAGAGAGTTATTTGGTCCTTTGACCAGACAGTACTATTTTGGATCCCTCTCTCTGGTTACGGCTCATTTGCCGACACATACACAGAATAGTCTGGCCTATTCTTTACACATACTCCTCTTTCTTTATACACTTGACAACACTGAGATTACTAAACAATTCTTCTTCACCCAAGGGGTTAACTACTGTACTGTAATTTTTCAGTGGCTACTTTCCTCTTGGTAAGGGTAGAAGGGACTCTCTAGCTATGGTAAGCAGCTCTTCTAGGAAAAGGACACACCAGAATCAGACCATTGTTCTCTAGTCTTGGGTAGTACCATGGCCTCTGTACCATGGCCTTCCAGTGTCTTGGGTTAGAGATCTCTTGCTTGAGGGTACACTCGGGCACACTATTCTATCTAATTTCTCTTTTGTTAAAAAAATTCATATTTTATATAGGAAATATTTATTTTAATGTTACTGTTCTTGAAATATTTTATTTTTCCTTGTTTCCTTTCCTCACTGGGCTATTTTTCCTGCTGGGACCCCTGGGCTTATGGCATCCTGCTTTTCCAACTAGGGTTGTAGCTTAACAAGCAATAATAATAATAATAATAATAATAATATGTTAAGAAAAGCATTGATTAGAATACTCTAATGTCTAAAAAGTACGAGTGAGTGGGAAATGGATAGAGATCATCGGCGCTGTTTAAGTCGAAGGGTTGATGTACTTTTGATGAGGATCCGTGTTGTTGTGTGGATGGGATAATGCATGAATGAGGCGGTGATCATTGCTTGCGGTTTAAGTGGAGTCACCTTTTTTCTTCAAATGGCTTAATGCATACAGAAAACCGCCGCAGATTATTATTATTATTATTATTATTATTATTATTATTATTATTATTATTATTATTATTATTATTATTATTATTATTAGCTAAACTACAAGCATTGTCCTACACTCTCTAGGGAATTGTCCAACTACAGTCTCTAAGGCATTGCCCTACTAAAGTCTCTATGGTATTGTCCTACTACAGTCTCTAGGGCATTGCCCTACTACACTTTATAGGGCACTGTCCAACTACAGTCTCTAGAGCATTGTCCTACTACACCCTTTAAGGCATTGTCCAACTACAGTCTCTATGGTATTGTCCTACTACAGTCTCTAGGGCATTGTCCTACTACAGTCTCTAAGGCATTGCCCTACTACAGTCTCTAGGGCACTGTCCTACTACAGTCTCTAAGGCATTGCCCTACTACAGTGTCTAAGGTATTTTCTTACTACAGTCTCTAGGGCATTGTCCTTCTACACTCTATAGGGGATTTTCCTACTACACTCTTTAGGGCATTGTCCTACTACAGTCTCTAGGTTATTGTCCTACTACACTCTCTAGGGCATTGTCCTACTACAGTCTCTAGGTTATTGTCCTACTACACTCTCTAGGGCATTGTCCTTCTACACTCTCTAGGGCATTGTCTTACTACAGTCTCTACAGCATTGTCCTTCTACACTCTCTAGGGCATTGTCTTACTACAGTCTCTACAGCATTGTCCTTCTACACTCTCTAGGGCATTGTCTTACTACAGTCTCTACAGCATTGTCCTTCTACACTCTCTAGGGCATTGTCTTACTACAGTCTCTACAACATTGTCCTTCTACACTCTCTAGGGCATTGTCCAGCTACAGTTTCTAGAGCATTGTCCTACTACACTCATTAGGGCATTGTCCATCTACAGTCTCCAAGGCATTGTCCTACAACAATCTCTATGGTATTGTCCTACTACAGTCTCTAGGGCATTGTCCTACTACACTCTCTAGAGCATTGTCCTACTACAGTCCCAAGGGCAGTGTCACTGTCCCTTGCCTCTGCCATTCATGAGTTGACTCTAAACCTTTACAAAAAAGCCTGACTCAATTTTGAGCTAAAAGAATTTCCAGCACATAGGAAGTATATCAAACACTCTCTCAACATTTGCACCGGCATTTTGCTCGAGTGCAGCCCGTTGGGGGAATTCCTTGCCCAGTCACTCAGTATTTGTTTGATCGTATTCAGCGTCCTTACTTCATCAAAGGAAGTGAAAGATCATTTACTATGAATAGTGTCGAGTAATGTTTTAAGGGACTGGATTCAACGAGGTTGTTCTTTCTTCCTTTATGTCAAATAGAAACAGTAAATTTCTGGTTTCGATTTGTAAATTTGAGCAATGTATTAAGAGCCATTTAGAGAAGTGGTGAGTCTGTATTATTATTATTATTATTATTATTATTATTATTATTATTATTATTATTATTATTATTATTATTATTATTATCATTACTAACCCTAGTTGGAAAAGCATGATGCCAGAACCCAAGGGCTCCAACAGGGAAAAATAGGAGGAAAGCAACAGTTGTAGCATGAAGTAAAAAGTTAAAATATGTCTTGACTGCAAGATGGAAAAAAGTAATGGTGAAAGTATTTTGGATGTTCTTTCATATTTATATTACAAAACAGTAACATCACATCGTTTACTCTATTCATAAATCAATTAAATCCGGATACTGAATAAAAATCCGGAACAAAGACTATGATAAATTGAAAACATTGCAACAATTCTTGGGTTGTGGTTCGAGTTCGCTCAAATTCGTTAGTTTCTTTCGTTGCTGCTAACTCACCATCCTTGTGAGCTAAGGATGGGGCGTTTGTGGGAGCCTATAGGTCTATCGGCTGAGTCATCAGCAGCCATTGCCTGGACCTCCTTCGTCCTAGCTTGCTTGGAGAGGGGACTTCGGTGATGATCATATGTAAGGTCAGTCTATATGGCATTGTCCTTCTTGATAGGGCAATGTCACTATTCCTTGCCCCTGCCATTCATGAGCGGCCTTTAAACATATAGACACGAGATGAGATTGTTCATTTTTTAAAGTGGAATTGCTCTTCGTGGAAAACCCGAGGGACTCTTAGCAAAGTTCGCTTTCCAATTACCTTCTCGATGTTTACCTCTCCAATGTCAATAGAAACAGGCTTTCATGGTCAGGTAACACGGATTTTACTCACTGGAACGTCGTGACGAGAGAGAGAGAGAGAGAGAGAGAGAGAGAGAGAGAGAGAGAGAGAGAGAGAGAGAGTGTTACAAGCAGTTACAAGGATTTTGGTAGACACGATCAAAAGAACTCTCTAAAGAGAGTTTTTATGATCTTGTCTAACTTATTCCTGAACTCGTTTACCGTGTTACTGTTTACTACATCCGCTGGAAGAGAGAGAGAGAGAGAGAGAGAGAGAGAGAGAGAGAGAGAGATTACAAGTAGTTACAAGGATTTTGCATGTCAAAGACTTTTTAGTCCATCCATTGAGACTCCATTTGCGCTTTGGTAGAGCGATTTAGTTTAAGTATTTTGAGAGTTATGATCTTGTCTAAGAGAGAGAGAGAGAGAGAGAGAGAGAGAGAGAGAGAGGAGAGAGAGAGAGAGAGAGAGAGTTCAGCTTAGCGCATGGTTCTTTTAAGGAAGAAAAATTGTACAATCTTCGTCCTTCCATTTATCGAATAGTTAGTCATCACAGACCGGAAGTGAAATGAATTTAGAGGTTATTCATACAGATTTGAAGTGGTTACTGGGATTCTGTCTGTCTGTATAGATTGCCTTACCTTGTGTAAGACACGGGCTCTTGCCGTTGGGCAGCCCGTAAAACTGGGATTCGTGAAAGTTGTGCAAACATTTCACATGTCTGAAAGCTTTAAATAATTAAGGAGTAATTATGTTGAGGGGTAAAGAAACACAGATGGTTATAACCTTACAACTCATATTATTATTATTATTATTATTATTATTATTATTATTATTATTATTATTATTATTATTATTGGATCTTTTCGGTTTGAGTGCCTATCGAATTTAAATGTTTTTTTTATTCCAAAGTATGTATTTTGATGTGGAAAACCCTAAAATGATAACCATTTTGTGGAGAAATTATTTATTAACACTTAAATTGGCTTATATCAATCAATATCTTACTGAAATGCTGCGATTTCTCTGTGCGCTTTCTTGATTTTCAGGGCACTACTGAACCTAAGAAAACCCACCTAACCTAGCATAGGGGCCCTGTATCCCTACCTAGGCCTAACCCTTATTATTATGTAGTAGGCCAGGGCACGAGCTACCCGTTGAGATACTACGGTATTATTATTATTATTATTATTATTGCTATTATTATGATGATCTGGTAGTAGGTTGGCCACCCGTTGAGATACTACCGCTACAGAGTTATGGGGTCCTGTGACTGGCCAGACAGTACTACATTGGATTCTTCTTTCTGGTTACGGTTCACTTTCCCCTTGTCTTTACCTATTCTCCTCTGTCCTCATACACCTGACAACAATGAGATTACCAAACAATTCTTCACTCAAATGGTTACTGCTCTAGCATTGTTCAGTGGCCACTTTCCTCTTGGTATGGGTATAAGAGACTCTTTAGCTATGGTAAGCAGCTCTTCTAGGAGAAGGACACTCCAAAATCAAACCAGTGTTCTCTGGTCTTGGATAGTTCCATAGTCTCTGTACCATGGTCTTTCACTGTCTTAGGGTAGAGTGTTCTTGCTTTAGGTTACACTCGGGCATGCTATTCTATCTTATTTATCTTCCTCCTGTTTTGTTAAGGTTTTTATAGTTAATATAGGAAATAATTGTTTAAATGTTGTTACCTTTGTTAAAATATTTTAATTCTTAATCACTTTTCTTGTAGTTTCCTTATTTCCTTTCCTCACTGGGCAATTTTCCCTGTTGGAGCCCTAGGGCTTATAGCATCCTGCCTTTCCAACTAGGGGTTATAGCTTAGCAAGTAATAATAATGATAATAATAATAATATTCAATGTTTCCCTTCTGAAAATTAGCCATCAAGAAGTACACAAATGTACGGAAAGTGTTAAAGTTTTGTGTGAGCATAGAAAAGAAGTCAAATAAACACCTGTACGAGAGTCTATAATATACTTACTTCCTATATCGAAGATCCACAAGGGACACAAATGCCATTGTGTCGTCTCTTGCGTTCCCTCTGTCGTGAACCCACCGACCTCGTAGGCAAATCTGGTCAGGTTATCCGGGGGCATAGTGGCTCTGGACGCCTATGGTTGTCATCCACAGTAAACCTTATGTATAAAGACCATCTCTCAAGGAACACTTTTGCTCACCCAAAATCACATTTCCTTTGTACTTCCATCAGTATGTTTTAGAACAATTTCAAGTCGATTAATCACATTATATAAATAGAAATATGTTCTATTCCACTAAATTGATTAATTTTCATTAATGATTAGTAATAATTTGGACTTTCTGTGGTTGTATCCGACCGCCTAAGACCTTTGCTCCTGACTGAGCGAGCCAGTAGCAGGGTTGCCATTTCTAATTTTGAAACGCGCTACAGGAGCTTCCAAATCGCGCCAGAAATGCGCTAGATCCTTTCTCAAAAGCGCTGTATAGTATTCGCCTAGTACCATCATTAACAAAGCCAATCTTTTGACTTTACTGTAGGACTCTGCAACGTAGTTTGGGGAGAGAGAGAGAGAGAGAGAGAGAGAGAGAGAGAGAGAGAGAGAGAGAGAGAGAGCAGTCTCCTATAATATGACTGATAAAGCGGAAATTGATACAGTACAGTATTTCAAAAGATGGGGAAATGAAGTCAGTTTATCATATACTCTATCACATTGAAAAGGGCTATGTTTCGCGCAAGATTTCAAGAAGCGCTAACTAGAAAAAAAACTAGACTTACGAGAAACGCGCTAGGTCTAGCGTGAAAAGCGCTAAAATGGCAATTATGAGCCACTGGCAGCTGGGAGAGCTTGGAGAAAGGCGTAACCAAACCGGGGTCAAGTTCACCTTTGCAACGCCCCCTCACTGAAACCCTCAAGCTAATCTCATCCTTTTCAAGTATTTCTGATATTTCATGACTGTTTGTTTCAACAATTCGTATTGAAGGCCTCTCTATTATTTCCGGGTTATACATTCGAATCAAGTGGACAACAGATCAATGGTTTGTAGAAGAGACTTTAGCTATGATAAGCAGCTCTTCTAGAAGGACACTCCAAAATCAAACCATTGTTCTCTAGTCTTGGGTAGTGCCATAGCCTCTGTACCGTGGTCTTACACTGTCTTTGGTTAGAGTTCTCGTACTTTAGGGTACACTTGGGCACACTGTTCTGTCTTATTTCTCTTCCTTTTGCATTGTTAAAGCTTTTATAGTTTATATAGGAAATGTTTATTTTAATGTAGTTACTCTTAAAATATTTTATTTTTCCTTATTTCCTTTCTTCACTGGGCTGTTTTCCCTGTTGGAGCCCCTGGGCTTATAACATCCTGCTTTTCCAGCTAGGGATGTAGCTCAGTAATAATAACAATATTAATAATAAAAAAAAAACTTTCAGTTTTATGAAATTTTATTTCGCGTCGTCTCTATCTTGAGCTTTTAATTCAATACTTCTCCATTCATCATCACCTACTTCGCTCTTCATAGTCCTCAGCCATGTAAGCCTGGGTCTTCCAACTCTTCCAGTGCCTTGTGGAGCCCAGCTGAACGTTTGAACCCGCAGCTCAGGGCAGAATTATTAAATCTATTTTATTATATTGCTTCATATGTACTCTCAACTTTTTTAATGTTAAATTTCCTTACTCATGAGTTAAAATGTTGATACAGAAAATGTGGATTTTACTGAATATGGCTAAGACAGAGACCAGATTTGACAAGGTGAAATTTTGGCTACGCGAATACAACGTTAAAGGAGTTTTCTCAGGAGTAGATGAAGTAATAATAATAATAATGATAATAATAATTATGATAATAATAATAATAATAATAATAATAATAATAATAATTATTATTATTATTATGATAATAATAATAATAATTATGATGATAATAATAATGATAATGATAATAATAATAATAACAATAATAATAATAATGATACTACTGCTACTACTACTACTACTACTACTACTAATAATAATAATAATAATAATAATAATAATAATAATAATATCTACTTATATGAGAGATTTTATACTTTCAGATTAGTTAAACTTTAGAAATAATATGTATTTTCTGAGTTTAGGTGACATTTTTATCATTACAATTGTTTTTCATCAATAGATTTTGTAGAAATTTAATTTTTTAATTTCAACGTGTTCTTTCATATACTGCATA
>NC_090740.1:110864845-110869845 GCF_036898095.1 Palaemon carinicauda | reverse complement strand
ATGTATTTAGAAGTGTGGAAAAAATACTTAATATTATGCTGTTCAGATTATTAAAGATAATGATTTTAGATTAACTAGAGTGATATTGAGAATGTTTATGGAAGACTTCGCTCGCCTGATATTAATTATTATTGGAACAAATCTTATGGAATGGGAAATTAAAGCTATGGTGGCGAGTGAGTCACACCTCAAGAGATAATATTCCGATAATAATAATAATAATAATAATAATAATAATAATAATAATAATAATAATAATAATAATAATAATAATAATAATAATAATAATAATAATGATAATAATAATAATATTCTTTTCTATGTACGCAATTTTATTTAGCAGCTTCTAAGAACCGAACGCATAAGTCTAAAACATTCTACTTTTACACTGTTAGAAAAACCCATAATTTTTTTCGGAAATTCTCCGTAAAAATATACTGTCCTCAGCCGTATTTAAGTAGAATACAGGCGACCGTAAGTTTTACCCTATGTTATTATCTTTTACGGGTGGGTGACCGTAATATCACTCCTTTACGTCAATATATCTGGTTTTAAAACGGTAAAAATCCTGGAATAAATGTTGCCAGACATTCACCTTTTTTAATGCTAATTTTCAATAGTGTAATTATCAATGAAACAAGAGATTTTAAAGAAGGGACGAAGTGTCTCGGAAATGAGAGCAAAAATAAAATAATCCCAGAGAGGAGAAGGAATCGAAGAAAGGGCATCTTTGTCCAGACCCCATAGATGTTATCCTGAAGGATATCATCGCAGGAGACTCGTGACTGGAATGGAAGAAGAAAGAGTTCCAGAATGATGGAATTACTGCCAGCTCTTTTTTCAGACAGTATCTGTTACTCTTTACAACGTTTCCAGGATAAAATTACTGCCAGATCTTTGGTCAGACAGTATCTGTTACTCTTTACAACGTTTCCAGGATAAAATTACTGCCAGATCTTTGGTCAGACAGTATCTGTTACTCTTTACAACGTTTCCAGGATAAAATTACTGCCAAATCTTTGGTCAGACAGTATCCATGACGTTGATAATGCTTCCAGAAGGCTAAAATTACTGTCAGATCTTTGCTCAAACAGTATCTATAATGTTTAAAACGTTTCCAGCAGGCTAAACTGACTGCCAGATCTTTTCTCAGAAAGCCTCTATAGCGTTTAAAAACGTTTCCAGCAGGCTAAACTGACTGCCAGATCTTTTCTCAGAAAGCCTCTATAGCGTTTAAAACGTTTCCAGCAGGCTAAACTGACTGCCAGATCTTTGCTCAGAAAGCCTCTATAGCGTTTAAAACGTTTCCAGCAGGCTAAACTGACTGCCAGATCTTTGCTCAGAAAGCCTCTATAGCGTTTAAAAACGTTTCCAGCAGGCTAAACTGACTGCCAGATCTTTGCTCATACTCTTATATAACGTTTACAACGTTTCCAGAAAGCTATAGAGTTCTATAGACTGCTTTCGAATTCTGTCTTTCAAGTCTTGTGGTCAGTCGTCTAGTTGATGTGAATCACGTCCTGTTGAATGAACGATACTCAAGATCGGACGGATTTTGTCAGATGTATTTTTCGTCCTAATTTTGCCATTTGACAACTCAAATGTTTTTTGTTTTTTCCAAAAACATCCTAAAGAAAAATTTAATCTGTGGCGAATTATAATAAAAGCTTTTATAAGGAGAGACTAGAATTGCATATATATATATATATATATATAAATATATATATATATATATATATATATATGTATATATATATATATTATGTATATATATGTATATATGTATATATATATATATATATATATTCCACATTGTAAGATATAAGTACGCTTGGTCTTATGCAACAATACTATAATAATTGTATTTCTTATTAATACCCCTATTTCATGCATATTGCCAGTAATTCATAACGTATGACTTTTGTACTACTCTCTATGAATTACTATTTTCTTATGGAACTATAATTGAACGCAAATTACGTCACAGTCATACAGGTAATTCTATGATATAAATTACTCGCCATTTGTGGACATAACGATTTCATAGCACCTATGGTTATGTTTTTGATTACAGTGTTTTTTTCCTTCTTTTTGAAGGACTTTGTTTTTGCGCTGGGCTAGACCGTAGTCTCGATCGGCTGCCCTTCCTGACATCGCCTTAGACCCTGGTAGCATATTGTTCATGTGTTGTACCAGTCAACAGCGTCCTTCCTCACAGCAGCGAGGAGTCCTGGCGCGGTTATTATTATTATTATTATTATTATTATTATTATTATTACTAGTCAAGCTACAACCCTAGTTGGAAAAGCAAGATGCTATAAGCCCAAGGACTCCAACAGGGAAAAATAGCCCAGTGAGGAAAAAAAAAAGGAAATAAATGAATGATGAGAATAAATTAACAATATATCATTCTAAAAACAGTGACAGCGTCAAAACAGATATGTCCTATATAAACTATTAACAATGTCAAAAACAGATATGTCATGTATAAACTATAAAAAGACTCATGTCAGCCTGGTCAACATAAAAACATATATATATATATATATATATATATGTATGTATGTATGTATGTATGTATGTATATATACTGTATATATATATATATATATATATATATTTTATATTTATATTTTTTTTTTTTTTTTTTAAAGATGTTGAAGTGCCTTATCTCAGTGAACCATACGCCTATACTTTCTACTTCCATTAGTTTAGTAAATTTTACACAAACTTCGCATACAATATCCACCTTAACACACAACTAATCACCAAAAATGTATCCTGGAATAAACCTAGTTTTGACCAAACTAGCAGACCTGACATGCCGAACTCAACTGCTCCCCAAAGGTCATATTAACGGTTGGCAATTGGGCAGACTTAGCAATCTTTAGATCTTAATTAGCGCCATTCCAGCGACTGGAAACTTTCCAGGGTCCAGGAAAAAAGAATGGGGGAGGTTCATTAAAATAGGACCATCCAAATACTTTTCTTCTTCTTCTTCTTCTTCTTCTTCTTCTTCTTCTTATTATTATTATTATTATTATTATTATTATTATTATTATTATTATTATTATTATTATTATTATTATTATTATTATTATTATTATCAAATGCTAAGCTACAACCCTAGTTAGAAAAGCAGGATGCTATAAGCCCAGGGGCTCCAACAGGGAAAATAGCCCAGTGAGGAAAGGAAATAAGGAAAAATAAAATATTTTAAGAATAGTAACAACATAAAAAAGAATATTTCCTATTTAAACTTTAAAAGCTATAACAAAACAAGAGGAAGAGAAACTAGATACAACAGTGTGCCCGAGTGTACCCTCAAGCAAGAGAACTCTAACCCAAGACAGTGGAATACCATGGTACAGAGGCTATGGCACTACCCAAGACTAGAGGTCAATGGTTTGATTTTGAAGTGTCCTTCTCCTAGAAGAGCTGCTTACCATAGCTGAAGAGTCTCTTCTACCCTTACCAAGAGGAAAGTAGCCACTGAAATTAGAGTGCAGTAGTTAACCCCATGGTTTCAAAGACTTTAGAGAAAATTCTATATATGAATAGTATAGAAATAGTATAAATAGTTAGATAGTGGTAATATCTTTCAACTGAGCTCTAGAAGGCACTAGAAGAGTTGGAAGACCTAGTCCTACATGGCTGAGGACTATGGAGCATGAAGTAGGATGTTTTCAAAGACTTTAGAGAAAGTTCTATATGTGAATAGTATAGAAATAGTATAAATAGTTAGATATTGGTAGTATCTTTCAGCTGGGCTCTACAAGGCGCTAGAAGAGTTGGAAGACCCAGGCCTACATGGCTGGGGACTATGAAACGTGAAGTAGGAGAGGATGATTGGAGAAGTATTGATTTAAAAGCTCAACATAGAGATGACTAGCGAAATCTAACCGAGGCCCTTTGCCTCAATAGTCATAGGAGGAGATGATATTATTATCATTATTTTTATTATTATTATTAGTTGAGCTACAACCGTAGTTTGAAAAGCAAGATGCTTTAAGCCCAAGGGCTCCAATAGATAAAAATAGCCCCGTGAGGAAAGGAAATAAGGAAATAAAATACAAGAGAAATAATGGACAATTAAAATAAAATATATTAAGCATAGTCACAACATTAAAGTAGATCTTTCCTAAGTAAACAATAAAATGAGACTTATGTCAGCCTGTTCAACATGAAAACATTCGCTGCAAGTTTGAACTTTTGAAGTTCCACCGATTAATTTTGAAAATATATAATGTACAGATAAGATGAACTTGACGTATATCTCTCTGTTCTGTATATAGTTAAGATCATAGTTTTTATTTAGCATAATTTTTGACTACTTATGAAGGGATTCTATGATGGTGGGTTGGGGCGAGTTATACTTGATATAAAAACCAAAATTTTCTGGAGGGTACACATAGGCACACTATTTTACATTATGTTAATTTTCTCTTTTCTTTTAGATTTTATAGTTTATATATGAAAGATTATTCTAATACACTTACTGTTCTTACAATATTCTATTTTAATTTGTTTACTGTCTTTTTGGTTATTTATTTCCTTATTTCCTTTCCTCACTGGGCTATTTTCATCTGTTGGAGCACTTTGGCTTATAGCATCTTGCTGCTCCAACTAGGGTTGTAGCTTAGCTAATAATAATAATATTAATAATAATAATAATAATAATAATAATAAATATCTTTCAGTAGGTATGTAACTTTTGGCAGGCATTTCTTTAAATATTGATAATGGGCAAATACTGAGTTATTGAAACGATTTTCAAATTAATGTTTTGCACTCTATGCATATGCAAATTATATAAGGAACGCTTGCCTTTAATAAATCCTTTAAAAAAAACATTTGAGAACCCATTAATATAATACATCTCCAACCATTATCATTGCATTAAGGGGTTGGTTGCCTGATGCCCCCTCTCCAAGGCCTTTTACCAAAGGCATCCTCTTCCACCAAACTTGTTCTCTCCATATCATCCTTCACTTTATCTC
>NC_090740.1:110854845-110859845 GCF_036898095.1 Palaemon carinicauda | reverse complement strand
CTTACTCCATCTATTCCTAATTATATATTTCTTTACTTTTTACATAATCATTCAATGCTAACAGTTCTGTTTTTGTGAATTTTTTATTTCCTTCACTTAATTACTATTTTACGTAATAATTAATTTGAGTAAATTATTCGTTGCGGGAAAATATTGCTTTGTGTAGTTTTGTCTTTATTTAAAAAGAAGAAAACCTGTGCAGTTTTGTCTTTACTTAAAAAGAAGAAAACATGTGCAGTTTTGTCTTTATTTAAAAAGAGGAAAACAATAAAGATTACTATTATCATGTAAAACATATTAAAAAATACTCGTCGAGAAATCCTACGAGATTTTAGAATCGTAATAAATCTACGGGATTTGAGCCGATGGTTTCACTTTCTGTAAGTGATCTCATCACAGAGACATACACATATGTAATTAAAAGACATAAGCATAATAGTTACACAAATAGGTAAACAAACGATTAAAAAGATAAGTAATTGAATAAACAAATCAATCATCGACATCGAACCAGAATCTCGGTCCGAAGTAAACATTTCCTTAATTAAAACCTCAAATTAATCAATCAATCAATCATTAATTGAATTCTGGTCAGTTGCCTTTTGAAGTATTCTGTGGACAAACAGACTGCAATTAAAAAAGAAATTGAGATTTGAAGAGATAAATATAAATATATAAATCTATAAATATATAAATATATAAATATATAAATATGAATATTTACATTTTTATTAATACTGTTGTTCAATTCTGGCAAAGACAAGGTGCAATAGCCCCGCTCCCCACCTTATGTCTGTCTAGTGGGCCCACTAGCTTATGCCAGCTAAAATATAAGACAACTAGATGGTCACTCAATAAAGCGCAGACCTCCGCCTCGGCAGCTTATTTCTCTACATTTTGCTCAACCACAACACGTATTAATTGGCGTGGATTTTCATACACTCAAATATGAACCAACATTGAAGTCTCTGTGGCAACGATGTCCAAACTTATGGCTGATTACGTGAATTGGACATTTTGCTATGTACCGTGACCTTGGCCTTTGATATACAGTAAATATATTTCGAATATATACACAATATACCTAAGTTAGTTTTGCCATTTTAGGAATGTGTCATTTATCTACGACCTAATAAAGTGATAATTGGTAAGCCTAAAATATTATTTAAAGAGTAAAATATTCTCTCTCTCTCTAGCTTGTTATGTATTTTACTTAAACTTATAATGTACGACTTTTTTCAAATAAATTTTTTTTCCCGCTAACTTCCATTTCTCAAATTGGATTCCATGCTGTTCATCATCATCACCATCATCTCCTCCTACGCCTATTGACGTAAAGGGCCTCTGTTAGATTTCGCCAGTCGTCTATATCTTGAGGTTTTAATTCAATATTCATTCATCATCTACTTCGTACTTCATAATCCTCAGCCATGTAGGCATGGGTTTTCCAACTCTTCTAGTGCCTTGTGGAGCCCAGCTGAACGTTTGGTGAGCTTATGTCTCTTGAGGAGTGCAAAGATGTATATCAATACAACGCATGCGTCAATATATCCCATGAATGAGCAGACAAGGATAAAATGATATCGTAGAATGACGAGAGTGCCACAGAGTTCCACAGAATGTCACAGAGTTCTACAGAGTGTCACAGAATGCCACAGAGTACCACAGAATGTCACAGAGTTCCACAAAGTGCCAATAGAGTTCCACAGAGTGTCACATGGTTCCACAGAGTTCCACACTATCACAGAGTGTCACAGAGTTCCACAGTATCACAGAGTATCACAGAGTTCCACAGATGACACAGAATGTCACAGAGTTCCACAAAGTGCCAATAGAGTTCCACAGAGTGTTACAGGGTTCCACAGAGTTCCACAGTATCACAGAGTTACGCAGTATCACAGAGTTCCACAGAGTGTCACAGAGTTCCGCAGAATGCCACAGAGTTCCACAGAGTGTCACAGGATTCCACAGAGTGTCACAGAGTTCCACAATATCACAGAGTTCCACAATATCACAGAGTTCCACAGATGTCACAGGGTCACATAGTTCCACAGAGTGTCACAAAGTGCCACATAGTGTCACAGAGTTCCACAGAGTTTCACAGAGTGTCACAGAGCTCCACAGAGTGTCAAATAAAGTCACAGAGTTCCACAGATGTCACAGAGTTCCACAGAGTGTTACAGAGTGTCACAGAGCTCCACATAGTGTCACAGAATTCCACAAAGTACCACAGAGCTCCACAAAGTGCCACAGAGTCACATGGTGCACCATAATGCCACAGTGTCCCAGAATGCCACAGAGTGTCACAGAGCTCCACATAGTGTCACATAGTTTCACAGTGTCACATAGTTCCACAGAACGCCACAGAGTGTCACAGAATGCCGCAGAGTGTCACAGAGTTCTACAAAGTACCACGCCGTCTAAGAGCGACCCAACGCCAAGAGAGTTTGCTCAGTGTCCCAGGCACTGGCTGAGAGCAGGTGGGCTCGGCCAGAGATTTCTGGGTAGTAGGTCGCGAGATCTAAACACGCGTGCTAGACTCTCTCTCTCTCTCTCTCTTTCCCAATCTCTCTCCCTCTCTCACTTCCTCTCCCGCTGGGAAACCTCGGGCCATAGAGTGCCAAGGAGGTAAACAATGCCATACATTTTGACCATGTATGGCGGTCATAGGTCATAGGAAAGGAGTTCCATGAGAAATTATGCTGTTTTAGACTCGTGAAGAACCAATTACAAGTTGGAGAAAAAAAAACTATTCTGATTTAGACATAAATGAAAATAAAAGACCAGAAAAAAATAAGTGCAAAGATAACATTTTTCCAGCAAGTTCTTGACCTTTTTTACCTATCAACAATAGTTTTTTGTTTGTTTGTTGATAAACATTAACCGGGTACTGTTCCTGCTTTCGTTTGCAACAGGTTCTCTCTGCGCTGAAGTGGCATCCCGGAAGACTTGGAGTTCATGAATGAGACTGAAGTCCAGAGAGACGATGTAAGGTAAGTCACAGAATATTTTTTTTTCTTATCTTTTATTAGGAAATACACATTTGCAATTACAATCTATAATATATGTACATATATATATATATATATATATATATATATATATATATATATATATATATATATATATACTATATATATGTATATACATATATATATAGTATATGCACACACACACACACACACACACACACACACATATATATATATATATATATATATATATATATATATATATATATATATATATATATATATATATATATATATACAGTATATACTATATATATGTATATATACATATATATATATAATATATATACATATATATGTATGTATATATATATATATATATATATATATATATATATGTATGTATATGTATATATATACATCATAGTATATTTGCATGAATATATTTTTATTCAACATAGGTATACTGTATTGGTTTAAAATATATCATTCTTCAATTTTTTTTCAGCTTTTGGAAAACATGAATGATTTTAAAATCATTATAAAAAAAAATTTGTCTTTAAGGTTTATATTTTTTATAAGCGTGGTTTCAGTCTATGTCTGCTTGTCGGTTGCAAAATCTTAGTTTGAAAAATGGTTGTTTTTAAACGTTTTATGTTTTTAATTGGCTTGCGTCTCTCTCTCTCTCTCTCTCTCTCTCTCTCTCTCTCTCTCTCTCTCTCTCTCTCTCTCTCTCTCTCATCCTGAAAGAAGATTGAAAAACGAATGGTTTTTAAATCGGAGCTGGAAAAAAATATTTTAAAAGTTCGCTGTCTATTTTAATTGGTGTGTCAGTCTCTCTCTCTCTCTCTCTCTCTCTCTCTCTCTCTCTCTCTCTCTCTCTCTCTCTCTCTCTTAGCTTTTCGTATCATAAGATACATTTAATCATCATTTCTTATGATAAAATAAGGAGCCGATAAAACTGTGTGGTAGATAAGATAGAAGAGAATACAAAAGGATATGGGGAATATCTTACCATATTAAAATAAAATTTCAGGTAAAATTTCTTTGATATACGCGTGATCTATCATCTTTAATCAGCAACTAAGTTCATTTGGAAAATCGATTTGATAAAACATGTTCAATACGTTTGATTTAGACGGAGACCTCATCTCTCCTAATTTATTCACAACATGCGTAGTTTTTAAGAATTTGGATTGGGAAAAATGTGTGAATTAATATTAATGGGCAAATCTCTTAACAACTTAAGATTTGCAGATGACATAGTTGTGTTTAGTGAATCATAGGAGGAATTACAAAAGATGATGAAAGAATAGAGAAAGCAGAAATGAAGGACTGAAAATGTATATGAGTAAAGCTAAGATTATGTTCAATGAAAATGCAAAGACAACAAATAATTGTTGTGGACAAACCTCTGGAAATTATTAATGAGATCGAAATTAAACGAACAGTAAGCATTGTGAAATTATGATATGTAAAATGTCACTTCCTCTAAAAAGAAAGCTGCTTAATCAGATGGTCCTACCAGTATCAACTTATGCATAAGAAACTTGGAGCCTTACTAAAGCCTTAGAACATGGGATGGAGAGCTGTTGGTAAACAAAATTAAATTATGATAAGTAAAATGTCACTTTCTCTAAAGAGAAAAGTATTTAATCAGATGGTCATTCCAGTATCAACTTATGCATCAGAAACTTGAAACCTTACTAAATCCTTAAAACAGGGGATGGAGAGCTGTTGGTAAACAAATTGAAAATATGAAAGTAAAATGTCACTGTCTCTAAAAAGAAAAGTATTTAATCAGGTGGTCCTGCTATGGAAAGTATATTGATAGGAATAACACTAAGAGGCAGAAAATAGCCACATGGATACGAAAGCAAACTGAGGTAGAGAAATGGACATGGGCAGGACATATATTGAGAATGACATATAATAGATGGACATTAAGAATAACAGAATGGCTCCCTAAAGATCGCAAACGAAGCAGGGGATAAAGAAAAGACGACGGATTGACGAGATAAGAAAAAC
>NC_090740.1:110822345-110847345 GCF_036898095.1 Palaemon carinicauda | reverse complement strand
CTCGAAAGTTAAGGACCCATTCCTGCGTTTCTTGGGTCATTTACAATCTTTTATGGCCGTGGAAGGCAAATCTAAAGAAAGGACCTGGATAGGAGTAATATCCTATGAATATCTTCTTCAAGAGTCCCAAGTCTTGGCAGAAGGACGCAGGATTTCCTGAATGGGATTCAAAGCAACTTTGCATTTTTCGCGAAGGAACGCTAGGATTAAGTGTCAATCCTGGAAGAGCAGAAGCCGCTATCGATGTTTGTTGGCTATCATTCATGAGATTTCAAGCTAGCAATTACTAGCTCACAGCCAGCTCGGGTGTATGTTTTTAGTGGAACCGTCTGAACTCAGGGAGGAAAGAAACAAAGACAAGCAGACCGTAGATTGAAATCTGTTTTATTTTTCTGTCAGTTTATATTTGCTTTTATTTAACTTGTAAAAAATATGAGAAATGGGAGTGAAATTACTCCGGCTTGTGCAGCTAGATTCAAAAGACCTCAGACACTCATTATTATCATTATTACTTGCTAAGCTACAACCCTAGTTAGAAAAGCAGGATGATATAAGCCCAGGTGCTCAAAAAGGGAAAACGGCTGAGAGGAAAGGAAATGAGATATAACATATTTTAAGAACATTTAACATTAAAATAAATATTTCCTATACAAGCTACGAAAACTTTAACAAAGCAGAATGAAGAGAAATAAGACAGAATGGTGTGCCTAAGTGTACCCTCAAGCAAGAGAACTCTAACCCATGACATTGGAAGACCATGATGCAGTGACTATGGCACTGCCCAAGACTAAGGAACAATGTTTTAATTTTTGAGTGTCCTTCTCCTACAAGAGCTGCTTACCAAAGCTAAAGAGTCTTTTCTACCCTTACCAAGAGGAAAGTAGCCACTGCACAATTACAATGAAATTGTTAACCGCTTCAGTGAAGAAGAATTGTTTGGTAATCTCAGTGTTGTCATGTGTATGAGGACAGAGGAGAATACGTAAAGAATAGGCCAGACCATTTGGTGTATGTGCAAGCAAAGGAAAATGAACTGTAACCAGAGAGGAGAATCCAATGTAGTACTGTCTGGCCAATGTAAGGACCCCATAACTCTCTAGCGGTAGTATCTTAACTTAACGGGTGGCTAGTGCCCTTCCCAACCTACTACCTACTCGGTGATTTTAAAGTGTTCTTTGCACAGCTAAAGTTGACTGTACATATCTCAAAATATTTGTCGTATTACCATTTTATTTTAGTTCCCCTATCGTGTTATGCTAAATCTTATCAAATGAGTATTTCAACAAATTAAAGTCTTCCTTTTCCATTGACCAAAAAGAGGTTTGGGACACCTGTAAAGATAAGAAAACCAAAGTTGCTATTCATCCTCAACCCACATCCTATACCAAACCACCTACAAATAAAAGTTGCAGCTCATTCTACAACCTAAAAACCAGCCAAACACCTACGGGCTGCAAGTGTGCAAGAACCCGTGCCTGGCCGTAAGGGCCAGGCAATCTGAAACAACAAGAAGTCTAGCTCTCTGGGGGTTTTGGTCTTCCACAGTAACAAGTCAGGACATACGGCTAATGGAAGTCGGTCTGGAGAACCGAAACCAGTATCAAATATTAAATTACAACCGCGAACAGCGAGGCCATTAACCTTCATTCAAGTTATAATTGCTCCTCTCGGTAATTGTGTGGAGTATTCTTGCTGCAAAGTTGTTATGAACAGTAATTATTAATTAATTCATGTAAAATCATACTTGAATAGTACGTTTGGTAATATTACGGTAGAGTCCCACCCAGCGCCATTACAGCTTGCCAGTACATAAAAGCGTGACGTTTTTCTTTTTTCGCGAGCGAAGCGAGCGCACGGCTGAGCAAAAACCATTAAACTCTAGCGAAATATTATCCAAATCTAAAAACATCAAGCTCCTATGCCTGCTCCTATCAGGATTAATCCTGCTCCTATGTACTGGCAAGTGCTAATGGCACTGGCGGGGACTCTACCGAAATATTACCGTACTTTTTTTTTTTCGCTTTTCCGATTTACCAGATGTCCTAACATTCTATTTCTGCAACATGCCATTAGCGTGAAACCGTCAAAACAGCCGGATGATACCTACTAATTTCTCTGCAATGTCAACCGAATGCGTTTAGCTTTGATATCCAGCATTTCATGTCAGTTTTAGCTAGCAGACGTTTCACTGCGTAATTGGAGGGATGTTTTATTTAATTATAATTAATTTGGGCCTATGATGCAACGGCAGTTTAAACTTGATGATGTATCCCAGGATCAAGAATTTCCAAATTTGTTCATTTTTTCAATTTGATATCAAATTCGGACATTAATGATAGCTCTGTTGCAGTGCATTACCAAAAAAAAAAAAAAAAAATCTTACCAAATAAAGTAAAAATCACAACTTGAAAGTTCTCTAGCTTGAGGGTACACTCGGGCACACTATTCTATCTTATTTCTCTTCCTCTGGTTTTGTTAAAGTTTTTATAGTTCATAAAGGAGATATTTATTTTAATGTTGTTACTGTTCATGAAATATTTCACTTAAATTGTTAATTACTTCTCTTAGTTCCTTTCCTCACTGGGCTATTTTTCCCGCTGGAGCCCCTTGGGCTTATAGCATCCTGCTTTTCCAACTAGGGTTGTAGCTTAGCAAGAAATAACAACAACAACAACAACAACAACAACAACAACAACAATAATAATAATAATGATGATGATGATGATGATAATAATAATAATTATAATAATAATGACAATAGAAATAATAATAATAATAATAATAATAATAATAATAATAATAATAATAATAATAACAAAAGCCTCTGGAAATTTTCCTTCCAATATTTCCAGAAGTTACCCCAACGAAAGTTTCTGAAAAGATACCTTCCAGTGGTGTCAGAGCAGAAATGCATTATAATTCGTGTACGCTGTCACTTCAACCAACGTATCCTATTCATTTGTTTCCTTTCCTGTGATACAGCGCAACTTTTTTCATGGTAAGTTTTCCTCTCTTGCCATTTCTGCCCTTGCAATGATTGCTAACTTTTGAGCTGTAAAAATAATAATTCATTATATTTTAGTATTGTTTGGGTGGATGGATGGAGTGAAGGAAGCTCTGGGTGATAGGAGGATAGATGTGAGAGAGGCAAGAGAGCGTGCTAGAAATAGGAATGAATGGCGAGCGATTGTGACGCAGTTCCGGTAGGCCCTGCTGCTTCCTTCGGTGCCTTAGATGACCGCGGAGGTAGCAGCAGTAGGGAATTCAGCATTATGAAGCTTTATCTGTGGTGGATAACGGGGGAGGGTGGCCTGTGGCACCCTAGCAGTACCAGCTGAACTCGGTTGTGTCCCTTGTCAGGCTGGGAGGAACGTAGAGAGTAGAGGTTCCCTGTTTGTTTTGTTTCATTTGTTGATGTCGGCTACCCCCCAAAATTGGGGGAAGTGCCTTGGTATATGTATGTATGTATGTATGTATTGTTCGATGTACTGTAATATAGGAATCTAGATAAGCTCTCTCTCTCTCTCTCTCTCTCTCTCTCTCTCTCTCTCTCTCTCTCTCTCTCTCTCTTTTCTGCTTTGATCTACATACGCCGGAAGACTTATAATGTTTTTCCTGCAGTTTTTTGAGTAAGGTAGTTTAACCTATAGAGGGGAAGAGCACACTTGAAAATTTGAGGTAAAAAAAAAACTTTAATAATCCTGAAATAAATGTTGCCAGGCATTTACCGTTTTAAAAACGGATATATTGACGTAAAGGAGTGTTGTTACGGTCACCAACCCGTAAAAGATAATAACAAAGTAGGGTGAAATTACGGTCGCCTGTAGTTTACTGAAATACGGTTATTATTATTATTATTATTATTATTTGCTGAGCTACAGCCCTAGTTGGAAAAGCAGGATGCAATAAGCCCAGGGGCACCCAACAGGGAAAATAGCCCAGTGAGGAAAGGAAGCAAGGAAAAAGAGAATATTTCAAGAACAGTAACAACATTAAAATAAATATATCCTATATAATCTATATAAACTATAACAAAACAAGAGGAAGAGAAATAAGATAGAATAGTGTACCTGAGTGTACCCTCAAGCAAGAGATATATAGGTTGAGAATAGTATATTTTTACGGAGAATTTCCGATTAAAATTACTGTTTTTTCTAACTAATAATAATAATAATAAGAATAAGGAAGTGAGGAATATGGGGAAAGGAAGAGTACCCCTGGATACAATCCAGTTTATTTTTCTAACAGTGTACTGTGTCATCGGGTCTTCCCGCGACCTACCAAACCCTTGCACCGGCTCCTCCTTCTTTCCCCTAGAAATACATACTGTAGTCTGCCGTTGTTAACTGAGTCAACACGTCTTAATATTGGCTTTAAACTCGTGTCAACAAAGTTGGGAGGTGGCTATGACACGCAGTTCTGAGTACCAAACAGGAAGGCCACAGTATTGGTTCAGTTGTCTTTTAAAGGGGAATCTTCCATAATTAATTTTCATAACCATTTTGGAAAATTTAAAGGGGACGATTCAGGAAAATTGTCATTGTTATACACCATATACGGATTTTGTTATGTTGTTTTGTTTACCTAGATCTAATTGTAATATATATATATATATATATATATATATATATATATATATATATATATATATATATATATATATATATGCATATATACATATATTATTATTATTATTATTATTATTATTATTATTATTATTATTATTATTATTATTGTTGTTATTATTACTTGCTAAGCTATAACCCTAATTAGAAAAGCAGAATGCTATAACCCCGAGGTCTCCAACCAGGAAAATAGCCCAGTGAGGAAAGGAAATAAGGAAACTACATGGAAAGTTATTAACAATTAATATAAAATATTTTATGAACAGTAACAACAATAAGATATAAATTTCCTGTATAAACTATGAAAACTTTAACAAAACAAGAGGAAGAGATATTAGTATGAAAAGTGTGCCCAAGTGTACCCTCAAGCAAGAGAACTCTAACCCAAGACAGTGGAAGACCATGGTGGAGAGGCTATGGCACTACCCAAGACTAGAGAATAATGTTTTGATTTTAGAGTGTCCTTCCCCTAGAAGAGCTGCTTGCCATAGCTAAAGAGTCTCTACTACCCTTACCAAGAGGAAAGTAGCCACTGAACAATTACAGTGTAGTAGTTAACCCTTTAGGTGAAGAAGAATATTTAGGTAATCTCAGTGTTGTTAGGTATATGAGGATAGAGGAGAATCTGTAGAGAATAGGCCAGACTACTCGATATATGTGTAGGCAAAAGGAAAGTGAACCGTAACCAGACAGAAGGATCCAAGGTAGTACTGCCTTGCCAGTCAAATAACCCAATAACACTCTAGCTGTAGTATTTCAATGGGTGGCTGGTTCCCTGACTTATATTTTTGACAAAGTTTTAAAAACAGACAGACGTTTGTCCAATGAAGGGAAACACCGCTGCCTTACTGCCATCTGGCCACTTTGGTATGCAGCAATGTCTGCTATATTAACATATTAACATATCGGGAATATATATTAACATATTACCGTTCAGTGGAAGCTTAGACATTTGTCTTGGACTGTTGAAAATCAAGAAGTCAAACATTTGTTTTATATTTTTTTTCTCTCTACGGTTTTCTTGAATTCACTGTTTGAACTATATTTTGTATTGGCTGGCTAATTATTCTTACTAGTTTTTTTTTTCAGTCCTTCATTATTTCATTCTTATTTCCTTTCTTCACTGGCCTATTTTTCCCTATTGGAGCCCTTGGGCTTATAGCATCTCGCTTTTCCAAGTAGGGTTGTAGCTTAGCAAGTAATAATAATAATAATAAGTGGTTGATCCACGTCCCATCTCCCTGGGGAACTAATGGATGATTTGTATACCAAATTTGTTGTTAGTGTTGACCTACGCTGCGAACGGTATTAATGGTGGTCTGTCACTGCGTGTCAGAGTTGAGAGAGAGAGAGAGAGAGAGAGAGAGAGAGAGAGAGAGAGAGAGAGAGAGAGAGAGAGAGAGAGAGAGGCAATAGCATGATTAAAGAGTATGTCTTCTCTGAGGCAATGCATCTCTCTACCTAATAGGACTCCAAGTGATTTCGATTTTTGCCTCATCGCCTACATTGGTCTTTTGTCATTAGTGTTTCGCCATAGGTCGAATTAAATCTCTTCAAATATTTTCCCAAATTTCTCTTGACCTTTTTAAAAATAATTTATATCAGGAAATGGAAGTTTTATTTTAATGTTGTTATTATTCTTAACATATTTTATTTAAAGTGTTCATTACTTCCCAAATAGAATATTTGTTTCCTTATTTCCTTTCCTCACGGGGCTATTTTTCCCTGTTGGAGCCCTTGGGCTTATAGCATCCTGCTTTTCCAACTAGGGTTATAGCTTAGCTAGTAAAAGGAATCTTGTTTTCCCAAGTAGGCCTGTAGCTTAGCTAGTAAAAATCTTGCTTTTCCAACCAGTAGCTTAGCTTAGCTATTAAAACAATCTTGCTTTTCCAACGAGGCTTGTAGCTTAGCTATTAAAAAGTCTCACTCTTCCATCTAGTCTTGTACCTTAGCTATGAAGAAATCACGCTTTTCCATCTAGGCTTGTAGCTTAGCTATGAAGAAATCACGCTTTTCCATCTAGGCTTGTAGCTTAGCTATGAAGAAATCACGCTTTTCCATCTAGGCTTGTAGCTTAGCTATGAAGAAATCACGCTTTTCCATCTAGGCTTGTAGCTTAGCTATGAAGAAATCACGCTTTTCCATCTAGTCTTGTACCTTAGCTATGAAGAAATCACGCTTTTCCATCTAGGCTTGTAGCTTAGCTATGAAGAAATCACGCTTTTCCATCTAGGCTTGTAGCTTAGCTATGAAGAAATCACGCTTTTCCATCTAGTCTTGTACCTTAGCTATGAAGAAATCACGCTTTTCCATCTAGGCTTGTAGCTTAGCAAGTAAAAAAAATCTTGTTCTTCCAACCAGTCTTGTAGCTTAGCTAGTGAAAAAAAAAATCTTGTCTTTCCATCTAGGCTTGTAGCTTATCTATTAAAAAAGCTTGCTTTTTCCAACTAGTCTTGTACCTTTCCTAGTAAAAAAATCTTGCTTTTCCAACTAGTCTTGTAGCTTAGCTAGTAAAAAATCTTGCTTTTCCAACTAGTCTTGTAGCTTAGATAGTAAAAAATCTTGCTTTTCTAGCAAGGCTTGTAGCTCAGCTATTAAAAAATCTTGCTTTCCCAACTAGGCATGTAGCTTAGCTAGTAAAAAAGAATCTTGTTTTCCCAAAAAGACCTGTAGCATAGCTAGTAAAAAAAGTCTTACTCTTATAACTGTGGTTATAGGATTACCTAGTAAATAATATTGCTTTTCCAACTAGGCTTGTAGCTTAAATAGTAAAAAAAGCTTCTTTTTCCAACTGTGATTTGTAGCTTGGCTAGTAGAAATATCTTGCTCTTCCAACAAGTCTTGTAGCTTAGCTAGTAAAAAAAAAAATCTTTCCAACTAGGCCTGTATCTTACTTAGTAAAAAAATTTGCTCTTACATCAAATCTTGTAGCTCAGCTAGTGAAAAAAATCTTGCTCTTCTAGCAAGTCTTGTAGCTTAGGTATTCTTGCTTTTCCGACAAGTCTTGTAGCTTAACTAGTAAAAAAAAAATCTTGCTTTTCCAACAAGTCTTGTAGCTTAGCTAGTAAAAAAGAAATCTTTTTCCAACTAGGCCTGTAACTTAGCTAGTATAAAAATCTTGCTCTTTTAAGCTAAAAAATCTTGCTTTTCCGACAAGTCTTGTAGCTTAGCTAATAAAAAAAATCTTTTTCCAACTAGGCCTGTAACTTAGCTAGTAAAAAAAAAATCTTGCTCTTCAAACAAGTCTTGAAGCTTAGCTAGTGAAAAAATCTTGCTCTCCCAACAAGTCTTGTAGCCTAGCCAGTAAACAAAATCTTTTTCCAACTAGGCCTATAACTTGGCTAGTAAAAAAATCTTGCTCTTCCAACAAATCTTGTAGCTTAGCTATCAAAAAATCTTGCTATTCCAACAAGTCTTGTAGCTTAGCTAGTAAAAGTAAAATCTTTTTCCAACTAGCCCTATAACTTAGCTAGTAAAAAAAAAAAAAAAAAAAAAAAAAAAAAAAAAAAAAAAAAAAAAAAAAAAAAAAAAAAAAAAACACGACAAAGCAAAACTGATCTCCCGAACTGAGAATGTGACTCTAACCAAAGACCTTTGGAAACGAATGTAATTTATCAACCTTCTCGACCGAGAATCCATTCAACTCTGTCACTGTCACTAACTGTGACGTATTGTTGCAGGTGAACCATCTTGAGAAAGCATAGTCGACAGATGATTATTTATTGGCAATTAGCGTGATTGCAGCCAGTCTTTGCACTGCCAGGTCTGTTGTGCATTATGCAATAAGGGCTAGAACGTGTGTGTATATATATATATATATATATATATATATATATATATATATTTATACACACTATATATATATATATATATATATATATATATATATATATATATATATATATATATATATATATATATGCAAATAATTCTATATACTTGTACAGTATATATACGCACATAACACACACACACACACACACATATATATATATATATATATATATATATATATATATATATATATATATATATATATATATATATATATATATATATGTGTGTGTGTGTGTGTGTGTGTGTGTGTATTATGTGTATACATATACATACTTACAAACATAGATACATAAGGAGTTGTTATTTGATTAGAAAATTTAGAAGTTATTATATAGAAACTAATATTATACAGCTTTTCATCAATATGATTCGGATTACACACATCCAATTCCTTTCCTGTCTTTCCACCGCAAAATTTATGGATGGAATTAAATCATTGAGATATTAAATTTACAAAAATATCTTACCGAAGAGATATTGTCTGTGATATCATTAGCTGTCATTAAAAGAATTCCATATTTCCATTTAAACGATAAACAATTACCCTCTTCTCTTTCTAAATTTCTACCTCTATAATATTTCATGAAAAGTAAAATATAAGTCATCAATGTATATGCGTACATGATCTATATCAACCATTGCAGTTTAAATTGAAAACAATATTTTGTCAGTTGACTTTTTAAAACGTGTAAAACATAACAGTTTAATTGAATTCCTAACCACAATCATGGTTTTATTAATACATTATTAAGATACATCCAGTTCTTACCATGAGAACTAGAAATAGATCCTACAAGTGGCTGAAACAAATGTACTAAGGATATTTATTGATAATTCATAAGCAATGGTAGGCTACTAGCCGTATTGTAGGGCACGGAGAGTAGCCAACTAGCCATCCTTATAAGGTTAGGTATCATAAGACTCTATACTACGAAGCTTATTAATCGCTGGTTTGATAGAAAACTTTTCTTATTTTCTTGTTGAATTTCAAATTAACAAGAATATTAAAATAAAAATGCAAACTAAGAAGATATGAGCTGTACTTTCGGTAAAAAATTCACCCAAAGTTTACTCCGATATCCTATCTTTCAAGTTGTAGTGCAAAGTCTTTGAAACAACGATGTAGCCATTTGAAGTCCAGCGGCTTTTAATTAAAGGTGTGAACCACGCGAGTAGCATAGTGAACTCATAGATTTTATTTACGTCTGTTATTTTAATTGTTATTCACGTGATTATCTATTCATTTTAAATATTTGTGATACGTCTGGCAGTGCTACAAACGTGCCATAGTCAAGTTGTCAACAGACTTTTAGTAGTTCAAGTCCACCTATCGGAGTGAATATTTTTGTGTATCCCGGTAATAACCCAAGCTTTTTATTCGTGATTTACCGTTTTTCGAGTGCCCATAACCCACAGTAACATTCGTATATCATTGTGATATAACCGAAGTACTATCAGAATGCCAAAACGCGTTAGTTATACAATTAGTAGTGCCACAATCTTCAAAAGAACAAGAAACCGACCTCGCTTACAATGTGCCTACTTACACACGTGCCTCGTATTATTATTATTATTATTATTATTATTATTATTATTATTATTACTATCCAAGCTACAACCCTAGTTGGAAAAGCAAGATGCTATAAGCCCAGGGGCTCCAACAGGGAAAAATAGCCCAGTGAGGAAAGGAAATAAATAAATGAAGAGAACAAATTAACAATAAATCATTCTAAAAACAGTAACAACTTTATGGACATAGAATTAAAATGTAAAAAAATACGGTCATGGGGCCAGGAATGTAGAAGAAGAAATAGATGGCCGGACTGTTCCCTGGTGAGTGTTAAAAGTTTATTTTCGTGTATTTTGATCTTTTATGATTTCGAATTTTGATTAATGACCGACGAATTTTGAGAAGTCAGAAATAACATATAGGCCTTCAGCTGTTTCTGTTTTGCTATTTTTCACTTAATATTTGTGAAGATTTCCTTATTTTAAGATAAATTTAAAGTTAATAGACTGTTGAGAAGAGCAGAAAACTAAAATTTTTGGGAACAATTTAGAAAAATATCGATGCACAACATAGATATTAACACATGTAAACATTCAGCGGAAGGGTTGGCAGGCCTGGCTAGGGTTAGTTCGTAATGTTCGAAACTCTCATTCATTCATAAATCTAATCACAACTATTTCACTCATTTTGTTCTTTGTTCTCAAAATGATTCGCCTGTAATGTACTCCGATAGTTTCTTGCCTTTTATACGTGTAAACAAATAACGTATATCATCAGGTAGCCGTTCATTATAAACTTTAGTTTATCAAAGTTTCGGATACTTGGTGTTCAAACCAATTTCTTACCATCTTTATTATTTCTTCAATTGGAATATTTGGGCGGTGATGTTCAAAACTTGCATGCATTGAACTCGAAGGATAGATAGTATTTTGTAAACTAATCTTTAAAAGCCCAGGCAATATTCGTTATTTAGCCTTTCACAGTAGAAAACTAACATGCTAATTATTTTAGCTTTATTGATACGAGTCTTACAAAAGGTTTAAAACATTCTTTTATTTGGGTTTATTAAACTCATTTCTGGAAACCTCGTAGTTTGAGTTTTAATTTTTATTTTTATTCTTTTGTGAATGTATTTTCCTAAATGGTTAACTTCGTTGATATGGTACGTAGATGGGTAAATTATTTTATTTTTATACTCACTCGTTTTATTTTTGGACTGAAAATATAGACGAAACGAAACGTCTCGTAAATGAAAATTAATTGCTGCATAAAAGTTTTTATGTTTTGTTCATTGTTAACTATTTCTCATATCGTTTATTTATTTGCTTATTTCCTTGCCTCAATGGGCTATTTTTCCCTGTTGGAGCCCTTGGGCTCATAGCATCTTGCTTTTTCAAATAGGGTTGTAGCTTGGCTAATTTTGATAATGATGATGATGATGATAATAATAATAATAATAATAATAATGAAAAATACGCCGTTCTTGTCAACCTTTTATATATATATATATATATATATATATATATATATATATATATATATATATATATATATATATATATATATATATATATATATATATATATATATGTGTGTGTGTGTGTGTGTATATATATATATACATATATGTATTATTATTATTATTATTATTATTATTATTATTATTACTACTACTATTATTATCATTATTAGCTAAGCTACAACCCTAGTAGGAAAGCAGGATGCTATAAGCCCAAGGGCTCCAACAGGAAAAATACAAAATAGATTTCCCGTACAAATATGGAAATTGCAAAATTTAGATAAAGGAATTCGAATCAATGTAGAACATACAAAAATACTTATTGGAACATTCTTAGCAAATAATAAGAAGCTCGAACATTCAGGCAAAGCTTTCAGAACTTTTGAAAAATCATGAAACCTGGCTCAGCTCTTCAATTTCAGAGCTTAAGTAAACTTTCAAGGGTCGTTGGTTACGAAGTCATGAACAAACTCTACTAGGGAGGAAGTTATATTTATTGCCATCAAATAAGAGAATTTTTGAGAGCCATATTTTATAGTGTATATATATATATATATATATATATATATATATATATATATATATATATATATATATATATATATATATATATGTTGCTGTCTCACAGGATTTTAGCAGCAGTAGGGGACTCAGCAGTATGAAGCTTCATCTGTGGTGGAAATGTGGGAGGTTGGGCTGTGGCACCCTAGCAGTACCAGCTGAACTCGGCTGAGTTCCTGGTTTAGGCTGGAGGAACGTAGAGAGTAGAGGTCCCCTTTTTTTTGTTTTGTTTCTTGTTGTTGTCGGCTACCCCCCAAAATTGGGGGAAGTGCCTTTGGTATATGTATGTATGTATATATATATATATATATATATATATATATATATATATATATATATATATATATATATATATATATATATATGTGTGTGTGTGTGTGTGTATATATATATATATATATATATATATATATATATATATATATATATATATATATATATACATACAGTAGATGTATATAAATATATTTATATACTGTATATATATTATATATACAGTATATATATATATATATATATATATATATATATATATATATATATATATATACTGTATATATATATATAGTCCTATATATACAGTATATATATAAATCTATATGTATATATATTTATATATATGTGTGTGTATATATATATTATTTATATACAGTATATGTGTATATATATGTATATATATAGGCCTATATATACATAGTATATATATATATACATACATACATACATACATATACACTTACACATACACATACATAAACATACATAAATACATACTACACGGTAATATAAAGAGGTTAGTAGTAAATAGACAAAGAAATCGACCACAGCCATAGCTAAAATAAAAAGAATTTTATCAATTAGAACAGAAAAAGTCCCTGGTGACAATAGGTAGGATCCCACGCGCCTAAAGAGAAAGGGGAAGCAGTTGATTGATAGAACTATAAACGTGTATAAATAAAAAAAACAAGAGACAAACGGCCTAGTGTATGGAAAGGGACTTACTGACCTAGCTCGGAAATATCTGTGGGTCTTAGTAAAATTTTCGCAGGAGGATTTGTAAAGTTTGGGGAGACAGGAGCAGCGACTTATGCGTTCTTTTTTTTTTCCTTTTTCTAAAGAGGTTTCAGTTTAGGGTGTAGAGATTTTCTCACGGAGTGAAAAGAATTAGTTCACGAGGCTTTGCAGGGCGATTTATCAAGCAATATTAAATATATTTATATTTTATATTTGTGTATATATATATATATATATATATATATATATATATATATATATATATATATATATATATATATATATATATATATATGTACACACACACACACATATATATATATATATATATATATATATATATATATATATATATATATATATTTATATACATATATATGTATATATACATATATATATATATATATATATATATATATATATATATATATATATATATATATATATATATTTATATATACATATATCTTCTTCTTCTTCCCAGCTTGTTCCCATTTTTATATGGGGTCGCCGTTGCGGATGAGCCTTTAATTAAACAGTTGGTTTCCCCGTGTCCGTGCCAGTTCTGAGCTGGTCGCTACTGCGTCGCCGGGTCCTCTCATTTATATATACATATATATATATTTATATATACATGTCTATATGTATATGTATATATATATTTATATACATATATATATATATAGATATATATATATATATGTATATATATATATATATATATATATATTTATATATATATGTATATATACATATATATATATATATATATATATATATATATATATATATATATATATATATATATATATATATGTATATATACATATATATACATATATATATTTTTATATATATGTGTATATATATAAATATATGTATATATATATATATATATATATATATATATATATATATATATATATATATATATATATATATATATATATATATATATATATATATATATATACTTTAGGCATGCTGTGATTAATTTACAAGAGATGGGGCCTCCTTGTCTAACTCCTTTCTCAATGAGAATTTTCTGACTATGTAGTTTTAGGATTGCTGTACTTCTGTATAGATATCTTCAAGTGTTTTAACCTAAGATTCATCTGTTCTTTATCTTTTGAGGGCTTTCATTATTGCTGAAGTTTTGACAGAATCAGAAGCTTTCTCATAATCTTTAAATGCTATACAAAGTGGTTTGTCAGTTGTTGATTACTTACTTCTAAAGTCTGCCTGCTCTTTTGGTTGATTAAAGTCTAGCTTTCCTTCTATTTGGTCAAATTTTATCTTTATAAATATTTTTTTAGATTACGGATAGTTAAGTTATTGAGAGGTTATTTGGGTATTTCGTCTCCCTTAAATAATAAAGTTTTACCAAGCTGTAGGTATATATATATATATATATATATATATATATATATATATATATATATATATATATATAGAGAGAGAGAGAGAGAGAGAGAGAGAGAGAGAGAGAGAGAGAGAGAGAGAGAGAGAGAGAGAGAGAGAGAGAGAGAGAATATTTTAATGAGATCAGAGTGTTTGCTCATCAACGTGATCAGTAGAACTATACTAGTCAAGGCTACCCATACTAGGTTAGTTTGTAGTGAGCGATCAGACCAAAGTCTTCCACCATCACCAATTTGCAGTGGCCAGCATAGTGAGGAAAACTGACCAATAAAACAACACCGTCTCGTCCCCCAGCCCCCAGCCCCCAGCCCCCAGCCCCCAGCGGAAGTGGCACAGATGCCCAAACTGCTTAGCGTTAGCTTTCTCCAGGTAACAGCTTCCTCCTCTCCCTTTTATCCTTTCTTCATTTTCTCCACATGACCAAACCACCTAAAAGTACTCTAGCCCGTCTTTTAATCATGTTAAAATTTCGCTGCTTTATATCTCCATATTTCCATCACATTTTATATTACGATTGAAAAAGATCATGGTTAGAACCAAACAACAAAACTCTCATTACAGGTTGTCGTATTTTAGTGTCATAACTCTATTGTTTCTAAATTGGTGGGGAAATCAAAGTAAAAATTGGTTGGTGTTGACGTGTTTCCTTTTAACGTTATCGTGGAATGATATCTGTTAAGAATGTTCTTAACTGGTTTTTTATTAATTTCTGAATACTTTGTTTTAACTTGCACCAAACCTTATGTTGTAGGATGGATTCGGGCCTGAGATTGTGGAGAGATCGATATTATTGTTATTGCTATTACTAGCTAAGCTACAACCCTAGGAGGAAAAGCAAGATACTATAAGCCCGAGGGCTCTCAACAGGGAAAAATAGCCCAGTGAGGAAAAGAAATATGGAAATAAATAAACGATAACCTCTTGAAACATAGAGATAAAGGACTGTAGAAAAAAAAAGATTGTGTTGAGTCTTAATACAACTTTAATATGAATAATTTAGTCTCTTTTTCTTTTCTGTAAATCCCTCCTTTCTTTCTTTCTTTCTTCCCTTCCTTCATTCTGGTTTCTGCAGTTTTCTTTCAATTGACTGCTTTTTATTCTTTCATCACGTCTAGTAATCTCATTTCTCTTGAATCGTGGGGCCTTCCACTTCATTAATGATGAATCATATCCAATATTTTCGTGTCTTTTTATTCATTTCGAATGTCTTTTTAAAATCGCGTTCCACCAAACTGCTCTGTGAATTTTCTTATTCTTCTATTAAACAACATCGTCTTATCATTCCTTTTTTTCATCTTTATCTTTCGAAAAATTGTTACTCGTTATTTCTTTTATTCGGATTTTAAATTCTTCCCTTATTCTTGATTATTCTCTTTTTCGTTTTCATAACGATTTATAGTTTATTCATCTTCAAAAACTTGAAAGAAAGATGAAAGGGGGATTGGTTTTTAATATTCGGTACAAAAAACTATTGGTTCAGTAATTATGGAAATGATTATGAGAAAAGTTACAGCTTTTGCATAGATGAATGATTATTCCGTAATAAAAGACATTTGCAATTGAATGTGGGAATCGATATGCAGTCTTAGAGACTTTAAGAGACGAAGAGCAGACAATTAATGAAGACTGGTGTGATATTAAGAACATGTATCAGTCAGGTGGTAGTGAACTCTCGGGACACGCATTTACAAGGAGAAAGACATGGATATTGAATAATACTTGGGATACTATAAAAAGGAAACAAAGACAGAAATTTATTGCTGAAAGTTTTCGAGGAAGTAATGAAAATTACTAGGTAGAGCATGCTAAGTATTCCAGTATTGACAGTGAGGTCAAAAGAAAAGCCAGGAATGACTGGAGAGAATATTTAGACAGTAAAGCAGATGAGGCTGACAAAGCTATGAATTCAGGAAGTGGCTATGGTGTAAGAATTGCTCCTAGAAATATTAATGAAATCTCGATTGGGGCAAAGAAGAAGAAGCATATACCCATCAAAAAGAGAGATGGCTCTGTTATAGAAACAGAAGATGTAGAAAGACAACGTTGGATGAAAAACTTTAGTGAGGTTATGAACTGGCGATATGAAGGGAATAATTTGATTGATATATCTGAAGTTGATGAAGACCTGGATGTGCCCATGAATGAATACAGTGTGTTTGAAGTCGAAGCTATCTCAAAAAAACTAGAGATGGAAAGCCCCGGGATACGATGGAATAACTGCTGAGATGAGATTGTTTTGTAGAATGTGGCATGAAGAGGCTAAACCTGATGAATGGGAGCTAGGAGTGTTAGTGAAAATAGCAAAAAAAGGAGACCTGACTGATTGCAATAATTACAGAGGCATAACACTTAGGTCAGTTGTTATGAAAATATATAGTATGCTTATTCTAAAGAGATTGGAGAGAAAGATTGATGAAAAGTTGAGAGATGAACAAGCACGATTTAGAAAAGGTAGAAGTTGCACTGACCAAATTTTCATTTTGATACATGTTGTACAGCAAGGTGTAGAATATAGAAATCCCCTTTGATGGCGTTTGTGGACTATGAAAAATCCTTTGATAGTGTGCACCGGCCAATTTTGTGGAGAGTCCTGCGTTATTATGGAATTCCTCTTAAATATGTAGATTTGATTCAGTCTGTTCACGAGCATAGTAAGTGCAAAGTTAATGTTAATGGAATCTTATTAAATGAATTTCGAGTGAACAGCGGAGTACTCAAAGGGCATGTGTTGTCACCTATGTTGTTTATCCTCCTTATGGATTTTGTAATGCGTAGAACTGTCAGAGATGGCGGAGAAGGATTGGACTGGATTGGTGATAGGAATTTAGCAGACCTAGAGTATGCTGATGATGCTGTCCTTGTTAGCGGAACGTCACAGGATTTGCAACCAGAATGCATGAAATATCACACTAGGTTGGGCTGAAGATAAATAGAAAAAAGACAGAATTGATGAGAATGGAGTATGCAATGGAAGATAAGATATCATTGGAAGGAGAAAGGAGTAATGAGGTAGAATCATTTAAGTATTTAGTAACTATGATCTCCAATACAGGGTCTTTAAAATTAGAGTTTAGGGAAAGATTAAAAAAAAAAATCAGATAATGGCTAGGTTAAGTAAAATTCGGAAATCAAATCGCCTGAAATTTCATATAAAAACCAGACTATATATCAGCTTAGTGAGATCGGTGTTAAAGTATGGCCATGAGTCATGGTATGACAATGAAAGAATAGATTTAGTAGATTTGAGAACAAAGCCCTAAGAAGGGTATTGAGAGTTCAATGCCAGGGTAGGATTAGAAACTCTCTCTCTCTCTCTCTCTCTCTCTCTCTCTCTCTCTCTCTCTCTCTCTCAAAAGCAGGTGGAGCCTCCCCGGCTGGACTAAAAAGTCTTTGAGACATCCAAAATCCTTGTAACTCTCTCTCTCTCTCTCTCTCTCTCTCTCTCTCTCTCTCTCTCTCTCTCTCTCTCTCTCTCAAAAGCAGGTGGAGCCTCCCCGGCTGGACTAAAAAGTCTTTGAGACATCCAAAATCCTTGTAACTCTCTCTCTCTCTCTCTCTCCTCTCTCTCTCTCTCTCTCTCCTCTCTCTCTCTCTCTCTCTCTCTCTCTCTCTCCTCCTTGAACTAAAAAGTCTTTGAGACATCCAAAATCCTTGTAACTCTCTCTCTCTCCTCTCTCTCTCTCTCTCTCTCTCTCTCTCTCTCCTCTCTCTCTCTCTCTCTCTCTCTCTCTCTCAAAAGCAGGTGGAGCCTCCCCGGCTGGACTAAAAAGTCTTTGAGACATCCAAAATCCTTGTAACTCTCTCTCTCTCTCTCTCTCTCTCTCTCTCTCTCTCTCTCTCTCTCTCTCTCTCTCTCTCTCTCTCTCTCCAGGTTGATTTTTTAAATGAACCTAAAGTTAATTTTCATGCAGTATCTCATTAAAGTTTGTTTGCTCCGTTTATAAAGTTTAATTGAAATAAATTCTTACAAAATTATTTATTCCTTTTATAATTACTTTTAAATTGAAAATTGTTTTTCAATGGAATACCGAGTTATATGAGCGGCAGCCTACGCAAATAACGAAAAGCCAAAGTATCACGTAATCATAAGTTTTAATTCTATGTTTAATTAATCAAAGTTCAGGTCGAAATAAACCTTTGAGTAAAAAAATCAGCTTCTGAAGAAATTTAAAAGATATATACTAACTTATACTTTAGTTAATGCCTAGCAGTCTATAAACCGTATAAAAATATTTCATTTAAAAATATTTTCTATACGGTTTATTCACTGCTAGGAACTCACCAAAAAATTTGTAAATATATATATTTTTTTGAAATTGTACAGTTGGATGTTATGAATAGAATATTTCACTATTTCATTCGAAGCTGATTTTTTTTTACTTGAAGGGCTTGTTCCGACGTGAACTTTGATTAATTAAAGATAGAATTAAAACCTCAAGCTTATGTGACATTTTAGAATTTCATTTTAGAATTTTCTTTTTTTTTTCTTTTTTACTAGCGTGAACTTCTCGAATTGCAATGAAATTTATCTTGCATCACATTTTTTTGTTATTGCTTTGAAATTAATTAATTCAGGTCTTTGTTCAATATTCGCAATGGCAATGAAACAATCTCCAATAGATTTAGCAGATTTGAGAACAAAGCCCTCAGAAGGATATTGGGAGTTAAGTGGTAGGACAGGATTAGAAATGAAACTATAAGAGAGATTACTCGAGTGCCATATGTGGATGAGATCAGGGTGAGGGGTAGATGGAGATGGTTTGAACATGCTCTTCGCACTCCCCAAGAGAGGTTAGTTCACCAAACGTTCAGCTGGGCTCCACAAGGCACTAGAAGAGTTGGGAGGCCTAGGACTACATGGCTGAGGATTATGAAGCGCGAAGTAGATGAATGGATTAGTATTGATTTAAAAGCTCAAGATAGAGACGAATGGGGAAATCTAACCGAGGCTCTTTGCGTCAATAAGCGTAGATGATGATGATTAAAGTGGCCGTCTCGATCAGTGAATTACTCTGAGAGATTTCAGAAATCTTTATCGAAAGTGTTATTCTAATTCCGAGAACATGAAGCCTGATCAATTGAATTTTGATTCATGTAAATTCTATAAATCCCTAAACGTATAGAATACTAGATCTTAAAAATCTGGTTTCTTTGGAGGTTTTTTGACGTTGTTAATAGTTTGTATAGGACATATCTGTTTTGATGCTGTTACTCTTTTTAGAATGATATATTGTTAATTTATTCTCATCATTTATTTATTTCCTTATTTCCTCTCCTCACTGGAGCTATTTTTTCCAGTTGGAGCCCTTGGGCTTATAGCATCTTGCTTTTCCAACTAGGGTTGTAGCTTGACTAGTGATAATAATAATAATAATAATAATAATAATAATAATAATAATAAGAATACATGGTGAGATTTCCTTACCTCCGCCAATGAAGTTGGAAGGAGGTTATGTTTTCGCCCCTGTTTTTGTGATTGTTTGTGTTTGTTTGTTTGTGAATAGCTTCCTGGCCACAATTTTAATCGTAGAGTAATGAAAATAGCTGAGATTAACTCTCATATAAAAAGCTGGAAATGCTAAAATTTTGGAAGGTTAAAGATCAAGGTCAAGGTCGAGCAAAAAGGCGAGAGATAAGCAGCCGAAGCGGAGGTCTGCGCTCTACTGTGTGCCCCTCAAGTTTATTTTATACTAGTGTTCATTTTCATGAAATACTCACACCATCATCATCACCTCCTACGCCTATTGACGCAAAGGGCCTCGGTTAGATTTCGCCAGTCGTCTCTATCTTGGGCTTTTAATTCAATAATTCTCCATTCATCGTACTCACTTATACTTCAAAATTGTAATTTTTGATCATGTAGGCCATAAGGGAAATAACCTTTTTCAGTAAATTTTGGAAATATATATATATATATATATATATATATATATATATATATATATATATATGTATATATATATATATATATATATATATATATATATATATATATATATATATACTGTATATATATTTATTTATATTCAAATAAGCCATGTATATTTTTGATACATTAATGTCTGGATTCCCTTAACGACCTCGGGATTTATTCAAATAAGCCATATATATTTTTGATACATTAATGTCTAGATTCTCTTAACGACCTCGGGATCAGAGCCCCGAGGTCGTTAAGGGAATCCAGACATTAATGTATCAAAAATATATATGGCTTATTTGAATATGAAAAACACGTAAAAATGTGCAAAATTTATCATATATATATATATATATATATATATATATAATATATATATATATATATATATATATATATATATATATATATATATATATATATATATATATATATATATAATGGAAATTTTAAATAATAGAGCTCGTGATGAGGATGGCAAGTACATCAACAAAAATATTGGAGAAGACATTTAAAGTCCGCTCATGAATGGCAGAGGCAAGGGACAGTGAAATTTGCCCCATTGAGCAGGACAATGCCCTAAAGACTGACCATATATACATATGATCAGCGCCCAAGCCCCCCCCCCCTCTCAACCCAAGCCAGGACCAAGGAGGGCCAGGCTGGCTCTCTGACTCGTTTTTAAATAGTTTATGAAGTTTTGAATGTCAATTGGCGTAGGAGGAGATGATGATGATGATGATGAATGTTTTATTATGAAGTTATTTATTAATTTCTGGTTTGTTATTTTATCTAACTTCAAAGAATTAATCTTTATTAATCATACTCTAATTAACATCAATGACCGTTGATATTATGATACCAGATGATTAAGAATCATTAATTAATTTGAAGATGATTTATCATGAAATTATATATTAATTTCTTGTTCTTTTATTCGTTTTTAACAATCATTCATTAATTAAGATGATTTACAATGTAGTTATATATTCATTCCCTGGTTTTGAATTTTTCATCTTGAATTAATCATTCTTTAACAATCGTACTCCAATCAGTAGCATTGACCATTGATATGAACTAGATAATTAATTAACAAACATTCAAAGATGTTTATGAATGATTATGGATAATATTTATTGTATTTTAATTCGAGTCTCCGCTTGACGGTCTAACAAAAACAATTTTTGATAAAAGAAATTGAGAAAGAAAGTAAGAAAGTTACGAGAAGGTTAAGAAAAATCTTTTTATCTTTTGGCTCGACGAAGCTGTCGGTCCTAAATGGTGACTACTTAGATATAAATGACCAGAAGTCACAGCTGGACCTTCTCTCTCTCTCTCTCTCTCTGATCTATATTGCAGGTACCTTTTTGTGTCCATAATAAGCTTTCTCTCTCTCTCTCTCTCTCTCTCTCTCTCTCTCTCTCTCTCTCTCTCTCTCTCTCTCTCTCTCTCTCTCTCTCACTGTATTGCAGGTACCTTTTTAGGTCCCTAATCTCTCTCTCTCTCTCTCTCTCTCTCTCTCTCTCTCTCTCTCTCTCCACTGTATTGCAGGTACCTTTTTAGGTCCCTAATTCTCTCTCTCTCTCTCTCTCTCTCTCTCTCTCTCTCTCTCTCTCTCTCTCTCTCTGATCTATATTGCAGGTACCTTTTTGTGTCCATAATAAGCTTTCTCTCTCTCTCTCTCTCTCTCTCTCTCTCTCTCTCTCTCTCTCTCTCTCTCTCTCTCTCTCTCTCTCTCCACTGTATTGCAGGTACCTTTTTAGGTCCCTAATTCTCTCTCTCTCTCTCTGATCTATATTGCAGGTACCTTTTTGTGTCCATAATAAGCTTTCTCTCTCTCTCTCTCTCTCTCTCTCTCTCTCTCTCTCTCTCTCTCTCTCTCTCTCTCTCTCTCCTCTCCTCTCTCAACACCTTGCCAGTTTTATATAAAAAAAATTCCTCCATTTTTTTTAACATACATGATTTTTTCCATATTTAAAAAAAAAAAAAAAAAAAAACGCTCAGAACTTTATATTTTTCAAAGTCTTAATATCCTCTGAAGCTAAAGCGGCCTCCACACGGTTCTCTGAAGTCGAAGTTTCTTTCGAGTTTCAGGAAGAGCCATCGGAACTTTGATTTTTTTAAAGGTATAATACGATCAAAGGGAAGAGATTACTCCCCCCCCCCTCTCCTTTTAAGGATCTTTACTAAGCTCTATTTTGAAAGGGGATTTTATTATTCATGATGGAAGGAATCTTTAGTGGAATTATTTTTGTAACATCACTCATTACTTGGCTATTCTTTACGCATCATTATTGAGTTAGGAGGAGTGACAAGGGTTTTAGATGTCTCAAAAGACCTTTTAAAATCCAGTTGCTCTTGGGTAGAGGGATTTAGTTTGAACATTTAGAGTTCTTATGATATTGTCTAACTTAGGGTACCCTGACACTTGCACGACATTTTTGCCTCGAATTTGTCGTGGCAAGTCGTGACATTTTGTGGCACGAACTGGAAGATAAAAAAAAAAAAAAAAAAAATTACCTCAGAATCACAGCTGACCTGTCCACATGACACGAACTGGCATGACGAGTTCACGTATAGTTTGCGCATAGTTTGCGCACTTCCCCGCATCGTCCCGACGAGTTCACGAACAGTTCGCACATAGTTCACGACACGGTCACGAAAATTTTGTCTTGACCAAAATTTTTAACATTTCAAAATTCTCGTCACGACATGCCACGATGTCACGACGGGTTTACGAACACTTCACGCAAGTTCACGACGAGTTCAGGCCAGTTCACGACATGAGTCGTGACAATGCGTGCCACAAATTCGTGCAAGTGTCAGCCTGCTTTAATCTGAACTCGTTTACCGTGTTGCTTTTAGATGTCTCAAAAGACTTTTTAGAATCCAGTTTCTCTTGGGTAGAGGATTTAGTTTGAACATTTAGAGTTCTTGTGATATTGTCTAACTTAATCTTGAACTCGTTTACCGTGTTACTGATTACTACATGCACTGGAAGTCTTTTCCATGTATTTGCTATTTTGTATGTAAAGAAATTACCACAGTGAGTGGTGTTGTATCTTCTTAATTCCAGAGAGAGAGAGAGGAGAGAGAGAGAGAGAGAGAGGAGAGAGAGAGAGAGAGAGAGGAGAGAGAGAGAGAGAGAGAGGGTTACCAGGAGTTACAAGGAATTTTGATGCCTCAAAGACTTTTTAGTCCACCTACGGAGACTCCATTTGCTCTTGGATAGAACAATTTAGTTTATGTATTTAGAGAGTTAACATGATCTTGTCTAACTTGTTCTTGAACTCGTTTACCGTGTTACTGTTTACTACATCCACTAAAAGTCTGTTCCATCTATTTTGTACATAAAGAAATTACCCCATTGAGTGGTGTTGTATCTTTTTAATTCGAGAGAGAGAGAGGAGAGGAGGAGAGAGAGAGAGAGAGAGAGAGAGAGAGAGAGAGAGAGAGAGAGAGAGAGAGAGAGAGAGAGAGAGAGTTACAAGGAGTTACAGGGATTTTGGATGTCTCAAAGACTTTTTAGTCCACCTGCTGAGACTCCATTTGCCCTTTGGTACAGTGGTTTAGTTTAAGTGATTATATTTTGTCTAACTTATTCTTGAACTCGTTTACCGTCTTGCACTTTAATACATCCGCTGGAAGTCTGTTCCATGTATTTCCTTTTTTGTATGTAAAGAAATTGCCACATTGATTGGTAGTTGTATCTTTTCAATTCCAGTTTGTGTCCGTTACCTCTGGATTGATTTGTGATAAGCGTGAATAGATTGTTGTAATCTACATTTGTTATTCTTTTAAGAATTTGAATGCCTCTATTAACTTTCCCCTTAGTCATCGTATTTGTACACAAATAAGTTCTAACTATCCATCCTCCGTCTATATCCAGATTGCCCTAGTAGTTTGGTGACCCTAGCTTGTATTGCTTCAAGTCTATCTATATCCTTCTGAATACTTGGAGCCAAGAATTGGACTCCGTATTCTAGATGGGGTCTTACTAGTTGATGTGTACAGCTGAAGTACAGTGTCTATGTTTCTGTATCTGATTTTTCTCATTATGTAACCTATTAGTTTTGTACTTTTATTTCAGCATATAGCCTCCTGGTTTTCCAATAGGGGTTGTAGCTTAGCAAGTAATAATAATAATAAAATGCTCTGTTTGGTGTACTTCAAATCCTTGCTGATAATAATACCGAGATCTTCCTCCTGGTCCACACTTTCTGTTTCATTACCCAGCAGTGAGTCATCTATTTGTGGGTTTTTATAACCTATGAGCACAATTTTGCATTTCTCACAGTTGAAAGGCATTTGCCATTTTCCGGGCCATACATCTAACTTAATTAGATCCTCTTTTAAGGATTCGACATCTGAATTCGCAGCCTTCATGCCCCAGTTTAGTATCATCGGTTCAAAATGGTCAACGTTATATGATGCAAACTGTTTGTAGAAAATATGATAGACTTAAATGAAACTGAAAAAAATATGTCAAAGTTATTGCACTATCAAACAATAATCTTTCACTTAAATATACTGTGGTATAACATGTTTCTTCACCTCGACGTACACCGCCCCTTTTCACTTAAGGTAGCGTGTTC
>NC_090740.1:110792345-110809845 GCF_036898095.1 Palaemon carinicauda | reverse complement strand
TTCAGCTATGTGGTGGCCGGTGTGCTAGCGTCCCTGACTGGTGAACGCCAGACTGGGGTTCGAGTCCTTTGCCTGTCTGTATGCTCTTTCAAGCTATTGTGGTGGCCGGTGTGCTAGCGTCCCTGACTGGTGAACGCCAGACTGGGGTTCGAGTCCTTTGCCTGTCTGTATGCTCTTTCAAGCTATTGTGGTGGCCGGTGTGCTAGCGTCCCTGACTGGTGAACGCCAGACTGGGGTTCGAGTCCTTTGCCTGTCTGTATGCTCTTTCAAGCTATTGTGGTGGCCGGTGTGCTAGCGTCCCTGACTGGTGAACGCCAGACTGGGGTTCGAGTCCTTTGCCTGTCTGTATGCTCTTTCAAGCTTTTGTGGTGGCCGGTGTGCTAGCGTCCCTGACTGGTGAACGCCAGACTGGGTTCGAGTCCTTTGCCTGTCTGTATGCTCTTTCAAGCTTTTGTGGTGGCCGGGGTGCTAGCGTCCCTGACTGGTGAACGCCAGACTGGGGTGTTCTTTCAAGCTATTGTGGTGGCCGGTGTGCTAGCGTCCCTGACTGGTGAACGCCAGACTGGGGTTCGGGTCCTTTGCCTGTCTGTATGCTCTTTCAGGCTTTTGTGGTGGCCGGTGTGCTAGCGTCCCTGACTGGTGAACGCCAGACTGGGGTTCGGGTCCCTTGCCTGTCTGTATGCTCTTTCAGGCTATTTGGTGGCCGGTGTGCTAGCGTCCCTGACTGGTGAACGCCAGACTGGGGTTCGGGTCCCTTGCCGGTCGGTATGCTCTTTCGAGGCTACTGTGGTGGCCGGTGTGCTAGCGTCCCTGACTGGTGAACGCCAGACTGGGTTCGGGTCCCTTGCCGGTCGGTATGCTCTTTCGAGGCTACTGTGGTGGCCGGGGTGCTAGCGTCCCTGACTGGTGAACGCCAGACTGGGGTTCGGGTCCCTTGCCGGTCGGTATGCTCTTTCGAGGCTACTGTGGTGGCCGGGGTGCTAGCGTCCCTGACTGGTGAACGCCAGACTGGGGTTCGGGTCCCTTGCCGGTCGGTATGCTCTTTCGAGGCTACTGTGGTGGCCGGGGTGCTAGCGTCCCTGACTGGTGAACGCCAGACTGGGGTTCGGGTCCCTTGCCGGTCGGTATGCTCTTTCGAGGCTACTGTGGTGGCCGGGGTGCTAGCGTCCCTGACTGGTGAACGCCAGACTGGGGTTCGGGTCCCTTGCCGGTCGGTATGCTCTTTCGAGGCTACTGTGGTGGCCGGGGTGCTAGCGTCCCTGACTGGTGAACGCCAGACTGGGGTTCGGGTCCCTTGCCGGTCGGTATGCTCTTTCGAGGCTACTGTGGTGGCCGGTGTGCTAGCGTCCCTGACTGGTGAACGCCAGACTGGGGTTCGGGTCCTTTGCCTGTCTGTATGCTCTTTCGAGGCTACTGTGGTGGCCGGGGTGCTAGCGTCCCTGACTGGTGAACGCCAGACTGGGGTTCGAGTCCTTTGCCTGTCTGTATGCTCTTTCAAGCTATTGTGGTGGCCGGTGTGCTAGCGTCCCTGACTGGTGAACGCCAGACTGGGGTTCGAGTCCTTTGCCTGTCTGTATGCTCTTTCAAGCTATTGTGGTGGCCGGTGTGCTAGCGTCCCTGACTGGTGAACGCCAGACTGGGGTTCGAGTCCTTTGCCTGTCTGTATGCTCTTTCAAGCTATTGTGGTGGCCGGTGTGCTAGCGTCCCTGACTGGTGAACGCCAGACTGGGGTTCGAGTCCTTTGCCTGTCTGTATGCTCTTTCAAGCTATTGTGGTGGCCGGTGTGCTAGCGTCCCTGACTGGTGAACGCCAGACTGGGGTTCGAGTCCTTTGCCTGTCTGTATGCTCTTTCAAGCTATTGTGGTGGCCGGTGTGCTAGCGTCCCTGACTGGTGAACGCCAGACTGGGGTTCGAGTCCTTTGCCTGTCTGTATGCTCTTTCAAGCTTTTGTGGTGGCCGGTGTGCTAGCGTCCCTGACTGGTGAACGCCAGACTGGGGTTCGAGTCCTTTGCCTGTCTGTATGCTCTTTCAAGCTATTGTGGTGGCCGGGGTGCTAGCGTCCCTGACTGGTGAACGCCAGACTGGGGTTCGTCCTCTTTCAAGCTATTGTGGTGGCCGGTGTGCTAGCGTCCCTGACTGGTGAACGCCAGACTGGGGTTCGGGTCCTTTGCCTGTCTGTATGCTCTTTCAGGCTTTTGTGGTGGCCGGTGTGCTAGCGTCCCTGACTGGTGAACGCCAGACTGGGGTTCGGGTCCCTTGCCTGTCTGTATGCTCTTTCAGGCTATTTGGTGGCCGGTGTGCTAGCGTCCCTGACTGGTGAACGCCAGACTGGGGTTCGGGTCCCTTGCCGGTCGGTATGCTCTTTCGAGGCTACTGTGGTGGCCGGGGTGCTAGCGTCCCTGACTGGTGAACGCCAGACTGGGGTTCGGGTCCCTTGCCGGTCGGTATGCTCTTTCGAGGCTACTGTGGTGGCCGGGGTGCTAGCGTCCCTGACTGGTGAACGCCAGACTGGGGTTCGGGTCCCTTGCCGGTCGGTATGCTCTTTCGAGGCTACTGTGGTGGCCGGGGTGCTAGCGTCCCTGACTGGTGAACGCCAGACTGGGGTTCGGGTCCCTTGCCGGTCGGTATGCTCTTTCGAGGCTACTGTGGTGGCCGGGGTGCTAGCGTCCCTGACTGGTGAACGCCAGACTGGGGTTCGGGTCCCTTGCCGGTCGGTATGCTCTTTCGAGGCTACTGTGGTGGCCGGGGTGCTAGCGTCCCTGACTGGTGAACGCCAGACTGGGGTTCGGGTCCCTTGCCGGTCGGTATGCTCTTTCGAGGCTACTGTGGTGGCCGGGGTGCTAGCGTCCCTGACTGGTGAACGCCAGACTGGGGTTCGGGTCCCTTGCCGGTCGGTATGCTCTTTCGAGGCTACTGTGGTGGCCGGGGTGCTAGCGTCCCTGACTGGTGAACGCCAGACTGGGGTTCGGGTCCCTTGCCGGTCGGTATGCTCTTTCGAGGCTACTGTGGTGGCCGGGGTGCTAGCGTCCCTGACTGGTGAACGCCAGACTGGGGTTCGGGTCCCTTGCCGGTCGGTATGCTCTTTCGAGGCTACTGTGGTGGCCGGGGTGCTAGCGTCCCTGACTGGTGAACGCCAGACTGGGGTTCGAGTCCCTTGCCGGTCGGTATGCTCTTTCGAGGCTACTGTGGTGGCCGGGTGCTAGCGTCCCTGACTGGTGAACGCCAGACTGGGGTTCGAGTCCTTTGCCTGTCTGTATGTTCTTTCAGGCTACTGTGGTGGCCGGTGTGCTAGCGTCCCTGACTGGTGAACGCCAGACTGGGGTTCGAGTCCTTTGCCTGTCTGTATGCTCTTTCAAGCTATTGTGGTGGCCGGTGTGCTAGCGTCCCTGACTGGTGAACGCCAGACTGGGGTTCGAGTCCTTTGCCTGTCTGTATGCTCTTTCAAGCTATTGTGGTGGCCGGTGTGCTAGCGTCCCTGACTGGTGAACGCCAGACTGGGGTTCGAGTCCTTTGCCTGTCTGTATGCTCTTTCAAGCTATTGTGGTGGCCGGTGTGCTAGCGTCCCTGACTGGTGAACGCCAGACTGGGGTTCGAGTCCTTTGCCTGTCTGTATGCTCTTTCAAGCTATTGTGGTGGCCGGTGTGCTAGCGTCCCTGACTGGTGAACGCCAGACTGGGGTTCGAGTCCTTTGCCTGTCTGTATGCTCTTTCAAGCTATTGTGGTGGCCGGTGTGCTAGCGTCCCTGACTGGTGAACGCCAGACTGGGGTTCGAGTCCTTTGCCTGTCTGTATGCTCTTTCAAGCTATTGTGGTGGCCGGTGTGCTAGCGTCCCTGACTGGTGAACGCCAGACTGGGGTTCGAGTCCTTTGCCTGTCTGTATGCTCTTTCAAGCTATTGTGGTGGCCGGTGTGCTAGCGTCCCTGACTGGTGAACGCCAGACTGGGGTTCGAGTCCTTTGCCTGTCTGTATGCTCTTTCAGGCTATTGTGGTGGCCGGTGTGCTAGCGTCCCTGACTGGTGAACGCCAGACTGGGGTTCGGGTCCCTTGCCTGTCTGTATGCTCTTTCAGGCTATTTTGGTGGCCGGTGTGCTAGCGTCCCTGACTGGTGAACGCCAGACTGGGGTTCGGGTCCCTTGCCGGTCGGTATGCTCTTTCGAGGCTACTGTGGTGGCCGGGGTGCTAGCGTCCCTGACTGGTGAACGCCAGACTGGGGTTCGGGTCCCTTGCCGGTCGGTATGCTCTTTCGAGGCTACTGTGGTGGCCGGGGTGCTAGCGTCCCTGACTGGTGAACGCCAGACTGGGGTTCGGGTCCCTTGCCGGTCGGTATGCTCTTTCGAGGCTACTGTGGTGGCCGGGGTGCTAGCGTCCCTGACTGGTGAACGCCAGACTGGGGTTCGGGTCCTTTGCCGGTCGGTATGCTCTTTCGAGGCTACTGTGGTGGCCGGGGTGCTAGCGTCCCTGACTGGTGAACGCCAGACTGGGGTTCGAGTCCTTTGCCTGTCTGTATGTTCTTTCAAGCTATTGTGGTGGCCGGTGTGCTAGCGTCCCTGACTGGTGAACGCCAGACTGGGGTTCGAGTCCTTTGCCTGTCTGTATGCTCTTTCAAGCTACTTGTGGTGGCCGGTGTGCTAGCGTCCCTGACTGGTGAACGCCAGACTGGGGTTCGAGTCCTTTGCCTGTCTGTATGCTCTTTCAAGCTATTGTGGTGGCCGGTGTGCTAGCGTCCCTGACTGGTGAACGCCAGACTGGGGTTCGGTCCTTGCCGGTCGTATGCTCTTTCAAGCTATGTGGTGGCCGGTGTGCTAGCGTCCCTGACTGGTGAACGCCAGACTGGGGTTCGAGTCCTTTGCCTGTCGTATGCTCTTTCAGGCTACTGTGGTGGCCGGTGTGCTAGCGTCCCTGACTGGTGAACGCCAGACTGGGGTTCGAGTCCTTTGCCTGTCTGTATGCTCTTTCAGGCTATGTGGTGGCCGGTGTGCTAGCGTCCCTGACTGGTGAACGCCAGACTGGGGTTCGGGTCCCTTGCCGGTCGGTATGCTCTTTCGAGGCTACTGTGGTGGCCGGGGTGCTAGCGTCCCTGACTGGTGAACGCCAGACTGGGGTTCGGGTCCCTTGCCGGTCGGTATGCTCTTTCGAGGCTACTGTGGTGGCCGGGGTGCTAGCGTCCCTGACTGGTGAACGCCAGACTGGGGTTCGGGTCCCTTGCCGGTCGGTATGCTCTTTCGAGGCTACTGTGGTGGCCGGGGTGCTAGCGTCCCTGACTGGTGAACGCCAGACTGGGGTTCGGGTCCCTTGCCGGTCGGTATGCTCTTTCGAGGCTACTGTGGTGGCCGGGGTGCTAGCGTCCCTGACTGGTGAACGCCAGACTGGGGTTCGGGTCCCTTGCCGGTCGGTATGCTCTTTCGAGGCTACTGTGGTGGCCGGGGTGCTAGCGTCCCTGACTGGTGAACGCCAGACTGGGGTTCGGGTCCCTTGCCGGTCGGTATGCTCTTTCGAGGCTACTGTGGTGGCCGGGGTGCTAGCGTCCCTGACTGGTGAACGCCAGACTGGGGTTCGGGTCCCTTGCCGGTCGGTATGCTCTTTCGAGGCTACTGTGGTGGCCGGGGTGCTAGCGTCCCTGACTGGTGAACGCCAGACTGGGGTTCGGGTCCCTTGCCGGTCGGTATGCTCTTTCGAGGCTACTGTGGTGGCCGGGGTGCTAGCGTCCCTGACTGGTGAACGCCAGACTGGGGTTCGGGTCCCTTGCCGGTCGGTATGCTCTTTCGAGGCTACTGTGGTGGCCGGGGTGCTAGCGTCCCTGACTGGTGAACGCCAGACTGGGGTTCGAGTCCTTTGCCTGTCTGTATGCTCTTTCAAGCTATTGTGGTGGCCGGTGTGCTAGCGTCCCTGACTGGTGAACGCCAGACTGGGGTTCGAGTCCTTTGCCTGTCTGTATGCTCTTTCAGGCTATTGTGGTGGCCGGTGTGCTAGCGTCCCTGACTGGTGAACGCCAGACTGGGGTTCGAGTCCTTTGCCTGTCTGTATGCTCTTTCAAGCTATTGTGGTGGCCGGTGTGCTAGCGTCCCTGACTGGTGAACGCCAGACTGGGGTTCGAGTCCTTTGCCTGTCTGTATGCTCTTTCAAGCTATTGTGGTGGCCGGTGTGCTAGCGTCCCTGACTGGTGAACGCCAGACTGGGGTTCGAGTCCTTTGCCTGTCTGTATGCTCTTTCAAGCTATTGTGGTGGCCGGTGTGCTAGCGTCCCTGACTGGTGAACGCCAGACTGGGGTTCGAGTCCTTTGCCTGTCTGTATGCTCTTTCAAGCTATTGTGGTGGCCGGTGTGCTAGCGTCCCTGACTGGTGAACGCCAGACTGGGGTTCGAGTCCTTTGCCTGTCTGTATGCTCTTTCAAGCTATTGTGGTGGCCGGGTGCTAGCGTCCCTGACTGGTGAACGCCAGACTGGGGTTCGAGTCCTTTGCCTGTCTGTATGCTCTTTCAAGCTATTGTGGTGGCCGGTGTGCTAGCGTCCCTGACTGGTGAACGCCAGACTGGGGTTCGAGTCCTTTGCCTGTCTGTATGCTCTTTCAAGCTTTTGTGGTGGCCGGTGTGCTAGCGTCCCTGACTGGTGAACGCCAGACTGGGGTTCGGGTCCTTGCCTGTCTGTATGCTCTTTCAAGCTATTGTGGTGGCCGGTGTGCTAGCGTCCCTGACTGGTGAACGCCAGACTGGGGTTCGGGTCCCTTGCCGGTCGGTATGCTCTTTCGAGGCTACTGTGGTGGCCGGTGTGCTAGCGTCCCTGACTGGTGAACGCCAGACTGGGGTTCGGGTCCCTTGCCGGTCGGTATGCTCTTTCGAGGCTACTGTGGTGGCCGGGGTGCTAGCGTCCCTGACTGGTGAACGCCAGACTGGGGTTCGGGTCCCTTGCCGGTCGGTATGCTCTTTCGAGGCTACTGTGGTGGCCGGGGTGCTAGCGTCCCTGACTGGTGAACGCCAGACTGGGGTTCGGGTCCCTTGCCGGTCGGTATGCTCTTTCGAGGCTACTGTGGTGGCCGGGGTGCTAGCGTCCCTGACTGGTGAACGCCAGACTGGGGTTCGGGTCCCTTGCCGGTCGGTATGCTCTTTCGAGGCTACTGTGGTGGCCGGGGTGCTAGCGTCCCTGACTGGTGAACGCCAGACTGGGGTTCGAGTCCTTTGCCTGTCTGTATGTTCTTTCAAGCTATTGTGGTGGCCGGTGTGCTAGCGTCCCTGACTGGTGAACGCCAGACTGGGGTTCGGGTCCCTTGCCGGTCGGTATGCTCTTTCGAGGCTACTGTGGTGGCCGGGGTGCTAGCGTCCCTGACTGGTGAACGCCAGACTGGGGTTCGGGTCCCTTGCCGGTCGGTATGCTCTTTCGAGGCTACTGTGGTGGCCGGGGTGCTAGCGTCCCTGACTGGTGAACGCCAGACTGGGGTTCGGGTCCCTTGCCGGTCGGTATGCTCTTTCGAGGCTACTGTGGTGGCCGGGGTGCTAGCGTCCCTGACTGGTGAACGCCAGACTGGGGTTCGAGTCCCTTGCCGGTCGGTATGCTCTTTCGAGGCTACTGTGGTGGCCGGGGTGCTAGCGTCCCTGACTGGTGAACGCCAGACTGGGGTTCGAGTCCTTTGCCTGTCTGTATGTTCTTTCGAGGCTACTGTGGTGGCCGGTGTGCTAGCGTCCCTGACTGGTGAACGCCAGACTGGGGTTCGAGTCCTTTGCCTGTCTGTATGCTCTTTCAAGCTATTGTGGTGGCCGGTGTGCTAGCGTCCCTGACTGGTGAACGCCAGACTGGGGTTCGAGTCCTTTGCCTGTCTGTATGCTCTTTCAAGCTATTGTGGTGGCCGGTGTGCTAGCGTCCCTGACTGGTGAACGCCAGACTGGGGTTCGAGTCCTTTGCCTGTCTGTATGCTCTTTCAAGCTTTTGTGGTGGCCGGTGTGCTAGCGTCCCTGACTGGTGAACGCCAGACTGGGGTTCGAGTCCTTTGCCTGTCTGTATGCTCTTTCAAGCTTTTGTGGTGGCCGGTGTGCTAGCGTCCCTGACTGGTGAACGCCAGACTGGGGTTCGAGTCCTTTGCCTGTCTGTATGCTCTTTCAAGCTATTGTGGTGGCCGGTGTGCTAGCGTCCCTGACTGGTGAACGCCAGACTGGGGTTCGAGTCCTTTGCCTGTCTGTATGCTCTTTCAAGCTATTGTGGTGGCCGGTGTGCTAGCGTCCCTGACTGGTGAACGCCAGACTGGGGTTCGAGTCCTTTGCCTGTCTGTATGCTCTTTCAGGCTATTGTGGTGGCCGGTGTGCTAGCGTCCCTGACTGGTGAACGCCAGACTGGGGTTCGAGTCCTTTGCCTGTCTGTATGCTCTTTCAAGCTATTGTGGTGGCCGGTGTGCTAGCGTCCCTGACTGGTGAACGCCAGACTGGGGTTCGAGTCCTTTGCCTGTCTGTATGCTCTTTCAAGCTACTGTGGTGGCCGGGGTGCTAGCGTCCCTGACTGGTGAACGCCAGACTGGGGTGTTCTTTCAAGCTACTGTGGTGGCCGGGTGCTAGCGTCCCTGACTGGTGAACGCCAGACTGGGGTTCGAGTCCTTTGCCTGTCTGTATGCTCTTTCAGGCTTGTGGTGGCCGGGGTGCTAGCGTCCCTGACTGGTGAACGCCAGACTGGGGTTCGGGTCCCTTGCCGTCTGTATGCTCTTTCAGGCTATTGGTGGCCGGTGTGCTAGCGTCCCTGACTGGTGAACGCCAGACTGGGGTTCGGGTCCCTTGCCGGTCGGTATGCTCTTTCGAGGCTACTGTGGTGGCCGGGGTGCTAGCGTCCCTGACTGGTGAACGCCAGACTGGGGTTCGGGTCCCTTGCCGGTCGGTATGCTCTTTCGAGGCTACTGTGGTGGCCGGGGTGCTAGCGTCCCTGACTGGTGAACGCCAGACTGGGGTTCGGGTCCTTTGCCGGTCGGTATGCTCTTTCGAGGCTACTGTGGTGGCCGGGGTGCTAGCGTCCCTGACTGGTGAACGCCAGACTGGGGTTCGAGTCCTTTGCCTGTCTGTATGCTCTTTCAAGCTATTGTGGTGGCCGGTGTGCTAGCGTCCCTGACTGGTGAACGCCAGACTGGGGTTCGAGTCCTTTGCCTGTCTGTATGTTCTTTCAAGCTATTGTGGTGGCCGGTGTGCTAGCGTCCCTGACTGGTGAACGCCAGACTGGGGTTCGAGTCCTTTGCCTGTCTGTATGCTCTTTCAAGCTTTGTGGTGGCCGGTGTGCTAGCGTCCCTGACTGGTGAACGCCAGACTGGGGTTCGAGTCCTTTGCCTGTCTGTATGCTCTTTCAAGCTATTGTGGTGGCCGGTGTGCTAGCGTCCCTGACTGGTGAACGCCAGACTGGGGTTCGGGTCCCTTGCCGGTCGGTATGCTCTTTCGAGGCTACTGTGGTGGCCGGGGTGCTAGCGTCCCTGACTGGTGAACGCCAGACTGGGGTTCGGGTCCCTTGCCGGTCGGTATGCTCTTTCGAGGCTACTGTGGTGGCCGGGGTGCTAGCGTCCCTGACTGGTGAACGCCAGACTGGGGTTCGGGTCCTTTGCCGGTCGGTATGCTCTTTCGAGGCTACTGTGGTGGCCGGGGTGCTAGCGTCCCTGACTGGTGAACGCCAGACTGGGGTTCGAGTCCTTTGCCTGTCTGTATGCTCTTTCAGGCTACTGTGGTGGCCGGGGTGCTAGCGTCCCTGACTGGTGAACGCCAGACTGGGGTTCGGGTCCCTTGCCGGTCGGTATGCTCTTTCGAAGCTATTGTGGTGGCCGGTGTGCTAGCGTCCCTGACTGGTGAACGCCAGACTGGGGTTCGGGTCCTTTGCCTGTCTGTATGCTCTTTCAGGCTTTTGTGGTGGCCGGTGTGCTAGCGTCCCTGACTGGTGAACGCCAGACTGGGGTTCGGGTCCCTTGCCTGTCTGTATGCTCTTTCAGGCTATGTGGTGGCCGGTGTGCTAGCGTCCCTGACTGGTGAACGCCAGACTGGGGTTCGGGTCCCTTGCCGGTCGGTATGCTCTTTCGAGGCTACTGTGGTGGCCGGGGTGCTAGCGTCCCTGACTGGTGAACGCCAGACTGGGGTTCGGGTCCCTTGCCGGTCGGTATGCTCTTTCGAGGCTACTGTGGTGGCCGGGGTGCTAGCGTCCCTGACTGGTGAACGCCAGACTGGGGTTCGGGTCCCTTGCCGGTCGGTATGCTCTTTCGAGGCTACTGTGGTGGCCGGGGTGCTAGCGTCCCTGACTGGTGAACGCCAGACTGGGGTTCGGGTCCCTTGCCGGTCGGTATGCTCTTTCGAGGCTACTGTGGTGGCCGGGTGCTAGCGTCCCTGACTGGTGAACGCCAGACTGGGGTTCGGGTCCTTTGCCGGTCGGTATGCTCTTTCGAGGCTACTGTGGTGGCCGGGGTGCTAGCGTCCCTGACTGGTGAACGCCAGACTGGGGTTCGAGTCCTTTGCCTGTCTGTATGCTCTTTCAAGCTATTGTGGTGGCCGGTGTGCTAGCGTCCCTGACTGGTGAACGCCAGACTGGGGTTCGGGTCCCTTGCCGGTCGGTATGCTCTTTCGAGGCTACTGTGGTGGCCGGGGTGCTAGCGTCCCTGACTGGTGAACGCCAGACTGGGGTTCGGGTCCCTTGCCGGTCGGTATGCTCTTTCGAGGCTACTGTGGTGGCCGGGGTGCTAGCGTCCCTGACTGGTGAACGCCAGACTGGGGTTCGGGTCCCTTGCCGGTCGGTATGCTCTTTCGAGGCTACTGTGGTGGCCGGGGTGCTAGCGTCCCTGACTGGTGAACGCCAGACTGGGGTTCGAGTCCCTTGCCTTTGCTCTTTCGAAGCTATTGTGGTGGCCGGTGTGCTAGCGTCCCTGACTGGTGAACGCCAGACTGGGGTTCGAGTCCTTTGCCTGTCTGTATGCTCTTTCAGGCTACTTGTGGTGGCCGGTGTGCTAGCGTCCCTGACTGGTGAACGCCAGACTGGGGTTCGAGTCCTTTGCCTGTCTGTATGCTCTTTCAAGCTATTGTGGTGGCCGGTGTGCTAGCGTCCCTGACTGGTGAACGCCAGACTGGGGTTCGAGTCCTTTGCCTGTCTGTATGCTCTTTCAAGCTATTGTGGTGGCCGGTGTGCTAGCGTCCCTGACTGGTGAACGCCAGACTGGGGTTCGAGTCCTTTGCCTGTCTGTATGCTCTTTCAAGCTATTGTGGTGGCCGGTGTGCTAGCGTCCCTGACTGGTGAACGCCAGACTGGGGTTCGAGTCCTTTGCCTGTCTGTATGCTCTTTCAAGCTTTTGTGGTGGCCGGTGTGCTAGCGTCCCTGACTGGTGAACGCCAGACTGGGGTTCGAGTCCTTTGCCTGTCTGTATGCTCTTTCAGGCTACTGTGGTGGCCGGGGTGCTAGCGTCCCTGACTGGTGAACGCCAGACTGGGGTTCGGGTCCTTGCCGGTCGGTATGCTCTTTCGAAGCTATTGTGGTGGCCGGTGTGCTAGCGTCCCTGACTGGTGAACGCCAGACTGGGGTTCGAGTCCTTTGCCTGTCTGTATGCTCTTTCAAGCTATTGTGGTGGCCGGTGTGCTAGCGTCCCTGACTGGTGAACGCCAGACTGGGGTTCGAGTCCTTTGCCTGTCTGTATGCTCTTTCAAGCTATTGTGGTGGCCGGTGTGCTAGCGTCCCTGACTGGTGAACGCCAGACTGGGGTTCGAGTCCTTTGCCTGTCTGTATGCTCTTTCAAGCTATTGTGGTGGCCGGTGTGCTAGCGTCCCTGACTGGTGAACGCCAGACTGGGGTTCGGTCCTTGCCTGTCTGTATGCTCTTTCAAGCTATTGTGGTGGCCGGTGTGCTAGCGTCCCTGACTGGTGAACGCCAGACTGGGGTTCGAGTCCTTTGCCTGTCTGTATGCTCTTTCAGGCTACTGTGGTGGCCGGTGTGCTAGCGTCCCTGACTGGTGAACGCCAGACTGGGGTTCGGGTCCCTTGCCTGTCTGTATGCTCTTTCAGGCTATGTGGTGGCCGGTGTGCTAGCGTCCCTGACTGGTGAACGCCAGACTGGGGTTCGGGTCCTTTGCCGGTCGGTATGCTCTTTCGAGGCTACTGTGGTGGCCGGGGTGCTAGCGTCCCTGACTGGTGAACGCCAGACTGGGGTTCGAGTCCTTTGCCTGTCTGTATGCTCTTTCAAGCTATTGTGGTGGCCGGTGTGCTAGCGTCCCTGACTGGTGAACGCCAGACTGGGGTTCGGGTCCTTTGCCTGTCTGTATGCTCTTTCAGGCTACTGTGGTGGCCGGTGTGCTAGCGTCCCTGACTGGTGAACGCCAGACTGGGGTTCGAGTCCTTTGCCTGTCTGTATGCTCTTTCAAGCTATTGTGGTGGCCGGGGTGCTAGCGTCCCTGACTGGTGAACGCCAGACTGGGGTTCGGGTCCTTGCCTTTGCTCTTTCGAAGCTATTGTGGTGGCCGGTGTGCTAGCGTCCCTGACTGGTGAACGCCAGACTGGGGTTCGAGTCCTTTGCCTGTCTGTATGCTCTTTCAGGCTTTTGTGGTGGCCGGTGTGCTAGCGTCCCTGACTGGTGAACGCCAGACTGGGGTTCGAGTCCTTTGCCTGTCTGTATGCTCTTTCAGGCTATTGGTGGCCGGTGTGCTAGCGTCCCTGACTGGTGAACGCCAGACTGGGGTTCGGGTCCCTTGCCGGTCGGTATGCTCTTTCGAGGCTACTGTGGTGGCCGGTGTGCTAGCGTCCCTGACTGGTGAACGCCAGACTGGGGTTCGGGTCCCTTGCCGGTCGGTATGCTCTTTCGAGGCTACTGTGGTGGCCGGGGTGCTAGCGTCCCTGACTGGTGAACGCCAGACTGGGGTTCGGGTCCCTTGCCGGTCGGTATGCTCTTTCGAGGCTACTGTGGTGGCCGGGGTGCTAGCGTCCCTGACTGGTGAACGCCAGACTGGGGTTCGGGTCCCTTGCCGGTCGGTATGCTCTTTCGAGGCTACTGTGGTGGCCGGGGTGCTAGCGTCCCTGACTGGTGAACGCCAGACTGGGGTTCGGGTCCCTTGCCGGTCGGTATGCTCTTTCGAGGCTACTGTGGTGGCCGGGGTGCTAGCGTCCCTGACTGGTGAACGCCAGACTGGGGTTCGGGTCCCTTGCCGGTCGGTATGCTCTTTCGAGGCTACTGTGGTGGCCGGGGTGCTAGCGTCCCTGACTGGTGAACGCCAGACTGGGGTTCGGGTCCCTTGCCGGTCGGTATGCTCTTTCGAGGCTACTGTGGTGGCCGGGGTGCTAGCGTCCCTGACTGGTGAACGCCAGACTGGGGTTCGGGTCCCTTGCCGGTCGGTATGCTCTTTCGAGGCTACTGTGGTGGCCGGGGTGCTAGCGTCCCTGACTGGTGAACGCCAGACTGGGGTTCGGGTCCCTTGCCGGTCGGTATGCTCTTTCGAGGCTACTGTGGTGGCCGGGGTGCTAGCGTCCCTGACTGGTGAACGCCAGACTGGGGTTCGAGTCCTTGCCGTCGTATGCTCTTTCAAGCTATTGTGGTGGCCGGTGTGCTAGCGTCCCTGACTGGTGAACGCCAGACTGGGGTTCGAGTCCTTTGCCTGTCTGTATGCTCTTTCAGGCTACTTGTGGTGGCCGGTGTGCTAGCGTCCCTGACTGGTGAACGCCAGACTGGGGTTCGGGTCCCTTGCCTGTCTGTATGCTCTTTCAGGCTATTGTGGTGGCCGGTGTGCTAGCGTCCCTGACTGGTGAACGCCAGACTGGGGTTCGAGTCCTTTGCCTGTCTGTATGCTCTTTCAAGCTATTGTGGTGGCCGGGGTGCTAGCGTCCCTGACTGGTGAACGCCAGACTGGGGTTCGAGTCCTTTGCCTGTCTGTATGCTCTTTCAAGCTATTGTGGTGGCCGGTGTGCTAGCGTCCCTGACTGGTGAACGCCAGACTGGGGTTCGAGTCCTTTGCCTGTCTGTATGCTCTTTCAAGCTACTTGTGGTGGCCGGTGTGCTAGCGTCCCTGACTGGTGAACGCCAGACTGGGGTTCGAGTCCTTTGCCTGTCTGTATGCTCTTTCAAGCTTTGTGGTGGCCGGGGTGCTAGCGTCCCTGACTGGTGAACGCCAGACTGGGGTTCGAGTCCTTTGCCTTTCAAGCTATTGTGGTGGCCGGTGTGCTAGCGTCCCTGACTGGTGAACGCCAGACTGGGGTTCGAGTCCTTTGCCTGTCTGTATGCTCTTTCAAGCTTTTGTGGTGGCCGGTGTGCTAGCGTCCCTGACTGGTGAACGCCAGACTGGGGTTCGGTCCTTGCCTGTCTGTATGCTCTTTCAAGCTATTTTGGTGGCCGGTGTGCTAGCGTCCCTGACTGGTGAACGCCAGACTGGGGTTCGGGTCCCTTGCCGGTCGGTATGCTCTTTCGAGGCTACTGTGGTGGCCGGTGTGCTAGCGTCCCTGACTGGTGAACGCCAGACTGGGGTTCGGGTCCCTTGCCGGTCGGTATGCTCTTTCGAGGCTACTGTGGTGGCCGGGGTGCTAGCGTCCCTGACTGGTGAACGCCAGACTGGGGTTCGGGTCCCTTGCCGGTCGGTATGCTCTTTCGAGGCTACTGTGGTGGCCGGGGTGCTAGCGTCCCTGACTGGTGAACGCCAGACTGGGGTTCGGGTCCCTTGCCGGTCGGTATGCTCTTTCGAGGCTACTGTGGTGGCCGGGGTGCTAGCGTCCCTGACTGGTGAACGCCAGACTGGGGTTCGGGTCCCTTGCCGGTCGGTATGCTCTTTCGAGGCTACTGTGGTGGCCGGGGTGCTAGCGTCCCTGACTGGTGAACGCCAGACTGGGGTTCGGGTCCCTTGCCGGTCGGTATGCTCTTTCGAGGCTACTGTGGTGGCCGGGGTGCTAGCGTCCCTGACTGGTGAACGCCAGACTGGGGTTCGGGTCCCTTGCCGGTCGGTATGCTCTTTCGAGGCTACTGTGGTGGCCGGGGTGCTAGCGTCCCTGACTGGTGAACGCCAGACTGGGGTTCGGGTCCCTTGCCGGTCGGTATGCTCTTTCGAGGCTACTGTGGTGGCCGGGGTGCTAGCGTCCCTGACTGGTGAACGCCAGACTGGGGTTCGGGTCCCTTGCCGGTCGGTATGCTCTTTCGAGGCTACTGTGGTGGCCGGGGTGCTAGCGTCCCTGACTGGTGAACGCCAGACTGGGGTTCGAGTCCCTTGCCGGTCGGTATGCTCTTTCGAGGCTACTGTGGTGGCCGGGGTGCTAGCGTCCCTGACTGGTGAACGCCAGACTGGGGTTCGAGTCCTTTGCCTGTCTGTATGCTCTTTCGAGGCTACTGTGGTGGCCGGTGTGCTAGCGTCCCTGACTGGTGAACGCCAGACTGGGGTTCGAGTCCTTTGCCTGTCTGTATGCTCTTTCAAGCTATTGTGGTGGCCGGTGTGCTAGCGTCCCTGACTGGTGAACGCCAGACTGGGGTTCGAGTCCTTTGCCTGTCTGTATGCTCTTTCAAGCTATTGTGGTGGCCGGTGTGCTAGCGTCCCTGACTGGTGAACGCCAGACTGGGGTTCGAGTCCTTTGCCTGTCTGTATGCTCTTTCAAGCTTTTGTGGTGGCCGGTGTGCTAGCGTCCCTGACTGGTGAACGCCAGACTGGGGTTCGAGTCCTTTGCCTGTCTGTATGCTCTTTCAAGCTATTGTGGTGGCCGGTGTGCTAGCGTCCCTGACTGGTGAACGCCAGACTGGGGTTCGAGTCCTTTGCCTGTCTGTATGCTCTTTCAAGCTATTGTGGTGGCCGGTGTGCTAGCGTCCCTGACTGGTGAACGCCAGACTGGGGTTCGGTCCTTTGCCTGTCTGTATGCTCTTTCAAGCTATTGTGGTGGCCGGTGTGCTAGCGTCCCTGACTGGTGAACGCCAGACTGGGGTTCGAGTCCTTTGCCTGTCTGTATGCTCTTTCAGGCTATTGTGGTGGCCGGTGTGCTAGCGTCCCTGACTGGTGAACGCCAGACTGGGGTTCGAGTCCTTTGCCTGTCTGTATGCTCTTTCAAGCTATTGTGGTGGCCGGTGTGCTAGCGTCCCTGACTGGTGAACGCCAGACTGGGGTTCGAGTCCTTTGCCTGTCTGTATGCTCTTTCAAGCTATTGTGGTGGCCGGTGTGCTAGCGTCCCTGACTGGTGAACGCCAGACTGGGGTTCGTTCTTTCAAGCTATTGTGGTGGCCGGTGTGCTAGCGTCCCTGACTGGTGAACGCCAGACTGGGGTTCGGGTCCCTTGCCGGTCGGTATGCTCTTTCAGGCTACTGTGGTGGCCGGGGTGCTAGCGTCCCTGACTGGTGAACGCCAGACTGGGGTTCGGGTCCCTTGCCGGTCGGTATGCTCTTTCGAGGCTATTGGTGGCCGGTGTGCTAGCGTCCCTGACTGGTGAACGCCAGACTGGGGTTCGGGTCCCTTGCCGGTCGGTATGCTCTTTCGAGGCTACTGTGGTGGCCGGGGTGCTAGCGTCCCTGACTGGTGAACGCCAGACTGGGGTTCGGGTCCCTTGCCTGTCTGTATGCTCTTTCAGGCTACTGTGGTGGCCGGGGTGCTAGCGTCCCTGACTGGTGAACGCCAGACTGGGGTTCGGGTCCTTTGCCGGTCGGTATGCTCTTTCGAGGCTACTGTGGTGGCCGGGGTGCTAGCGTCCCTGACTGGTGAACGCCAGACTGGGGTTCGAGTCCTTTGCCTGTCTGTATGCTCTTTCAAGCTATTGTGGTGGCCGGTGTGCTAGCGTCCCTGACTGGTGAACGCCAGACTGGGGTTCGAGTCCTTTGCCTGTCTGTATGCTCTTTCAAGCTATTGTGGTGGCCGGTGTGCTAGCGTCCCTGACTGGTGAACGCCAGACTGGGGTTCGAGTCCTTTGCCTGTCTGTATGCTCTTTCAAGCTTTGTGGTGGCCGGTGTGCTAGCGTCCCTGACTGGTGAACGCCAGACTGGGGTTCGAGTCCTTTGCCTGTCTGTATGCTCTTTCAAGCTATTGTGGTGGCCGGTGTGCTAGCGTCCCTGACTGGTGAACGCCAGACTGGGGTTCGGGTCCCTTGCCGGTCGGTATGCTCTTTCGAGGCTACTGTGGTGGCCGGGGTGCTAGCGTCCCTGACTGGTGAACGCCAGACTGGGGTTCGGGTCCCTTGCCGGTCGGTATGCTCTTTCGAGGCTACTGTGGTGGCCGGGGTGCTAGCGTCCCTGACTGGTGAACGCCAGACTGGGGTTCGGGTCCCTTGCCGGTCGGTATGCTCTTTCGAGGCTACTGTGGTGGCCGGGGTGCTAGCGTCCCTGACTGGTGAACGCCAGACTGGGGTTCGGGTCCCTTGCCGGTCGGTATGCTCTTTCGAGGCTACTGTGGTGGCCGGGGTGCTAGCGTCCCTGACTGGTGAACGCCAGACTGGGGTTCGGGTCCCTTGCCGGTCGGTATGCTCTTTCGAGGCTACTGTGGTGGCCGGGGTGCTAGCGTCCCTGACTGGTGAACGCCAGACTGGGGTTCGGGTCCCTTGCCGGTCGGTATGCTCTTTCGAGGCTACTGTGGTGGCCGGGGTG
>NC_090740.1:110789767-110791845 GCF_036898095.1 Palaemon carinicauda | reverse complement strand
GGTGAACGTCAGACTAGGGTTCGAGTTCCGCTCAAACTATTAGTTCCTTTGGTCGCTTGCAACCTCACCCTCCTTGTGAGCTAAGGCTGGGGGCTTTTGGGGGAGCCTATAGTTCTATCTGCTGAGTCATCAGCAGCCATTACCTGGCTCTCATTGACCCTAGCTTAGGTGGAGAGGGGCCTTAGGCACCGATCATATGTATATATGGTCAATCTGGTATTGTCCTGCTTGATAGGGCAATGCCACTGTCCCTTGCCTCTGCCATTCATGAGTGGCCTTTAAACCTTTAGGTCGTTGCCTATCAGATTTTGGTTCTTTTGGCTATTTGTAGGTAGTAAGTTGCCCAAGGCACCAGCCACCCGTTAAGATATTACCGCTAGAGAGTTATTCGGCCCTTTGACTAACCAAATAGTGATACATTGAACCCCTGTCTGGTTACGGCTAATTTTTCAATTGCCGACACATACACCGTATAGTCTGGCTTATTCTCTACACACTCCTCTTTTCTTATACACATGACAGCACTAATAAATAATGGTAAAATTATTCGTCACTCAAGGGCTAACTACTGCACTTAAATTGTTCAGTGGCTACTTTCCACATGGTAAGGGTATAAAAGACTCCTTAGCTATGGTAAGCAGCTCATCTAGGAGATGGACACTCCAAAATCAAACCATTGTTCTCTAGTCTTGGGTAGTGCCGTAGCTTCTGTACCATGGGCTTCCACTGTCTTGGGTTAGAGTTTTCTTGCTTGAGGGTACACTTGAGCACACTGCTCTATCCGTTTATTTATTTCCTTTCCTCACTGGGCTATTTTTTCTGTAGGAGCCCTTGGGCTTATAGCATCCTCATTTCCAACTGGGATTGTAGCTGAGCTAATAATAATAATAATAATAATAATAATAATAATAAAAAGTGTAAATGTCAAAGTTCCTGTATCTACCGTATATCTGAACAGAGCATGTATCATAAAACTTTAGAATGACGCAATTTTTCCTTTTCTTTCTAACTAAAACATTTGAGACTCTTAATATTGGACAATTGTTTATCACACGGATTCTAATGAGGGTGACCTTTTCAAACAAAGAAAGGTCATATAATCCTAGCTATTCCTTTTATCTAACTTTCTTTCCCACCGTCTTCCTTACATTAAGGGGTCGGTTGCCAGATACAACCTCTCCAATGCCTTCGATCAAAGGCCTCCTTCCACCAAACCTATTCTATCCATATCATTCTTCACCTTATCTTGCCATCTGATTCTCTGCCTCCATTCGTTTGCCAGGTACACCCTCTCCAATACCTTCGATCAAAGGCCTCCTCTTCCACTAAACCTCTTCGCTCCATATCATCCTTCACCTTATCTCACCATCTGATTCTCTGCCTCCCTCTGGATCCTCTCCCCCTAGCAAGTTCTACCAAAGCTCTCCTCACTCCTTCCTAAGATGCATCCCAGACCATCCAAGACTGGAAGATGCAAAATACACTGGAAGATGCATTAGCAACTCTCTGGTGGATATACGAGGTGCCTCACACTGAGGGACCTGGGGGAACCCAAACAGAAAATAAGGCAATAAGGCAATAAGCCCCCCACCACTCGTCCTCAACATATGTACATACCATCTCATTGGCGACACTTATCTCCTCTGTAATCTTTATTACGCCTGCCATTTTTCTTATTTCATCACTTCGGATCCTTCAAGCAGTGATATTCCTTCTATCTAACTAACGGGTCACTAACACCCTATTAAAACATTATGGTTTCTGTTCATGATTTAACAGCCTGTGTTCAGAAAACATTGCAAGTAGTAGCTCCTCTCAGAGAGAGAGAGAGCACAGTTTCAACTGATTATTTGCTAGATTATTGTTAAAAAAAAAAGAGAGAGAGAGAGAGAGAGAGAGAGAGAGAGAGAGCATACTTACAACTGATTACTTGTTAGATTATTGTTAAAGGAGAGAGAGAGAGAGAGAGAGAGAGAAGGCCTTTCTCAAGAACTACAAGCTGATAAACGGTGAAAAAATCCTGAGAGAGAGAGAGAGAGAGAGAGAGAGAGAGAGAGAGAGAGAGAGAGAGAGAGAGA
>NC_090740.1:110772267-110784767 GCF_036898095.1 Palaemon carinicauda | reverse complement strand
TTATATAGGACATATCTGTTTTGACGCTGTTACTGTTTTTAGAATGATTTATTGTTAATTTATTCTCATCATTTATTTATTTCCTTATTTCCTTTCCTCACTGGGCTATTTTCCCTGTTGGAGCCCTTGGGCTTATAGCATCTTGCTTTTCCAAGTAGGGTTGTAGCTTGGCTAGTAATAATAATAATAATAATAATAATAATAATAATAATAATAACAACAACAACAACAATAATTAAGTAGTTTAATAAGAATATAAAAATGTCATATGCATTTTCACTTGCCACGTGTGGAGGGAAGTGTTACAGTCTTCTTTTCCGGTTATTTTTTTTTTCATAACAGAAGCTCATAATACTCTGGAGAGATCATTGTAATTGTCACACGGACTAATAAAGACGAGAGAGAGAGAGAGAGAGAGAGAGAGAGAGAGAGAGAGAGAGAGAGAGAGAGAGAGAGAGTTTATTATTATTATTATTATTGTTATTATCATTATTATTAGTTAAGCTACAACCCTAGCAGAGAGAGAGAGAGAGAGAGAGAGAGAGAGAGAGAGAGAGAGAGTATTATTATTATTATTATTATTATTATTATTATTATTATTAGTTAAGCTACAACCCTAGCAGAGAGAGAGAGAGAGAGAGAGAGAGAGAGAGAGAGAGAGAGAGAGAGAGAGAATTATTATTATTATTATTATTATTATTATTATTAGTTAAGCTACAACCCTAGCAGAGAGAGAGAGAGAGAGAGAGAGAGAGAGAGAGAGAGTTTTATTATTATTATTTTATTATTATTATTATTAATATTATTATTAGTTAAGCTACAACCTTAGCACAGAGAGAGAGAGAGAGGTTTATTATTATTATTATTATTATTATTATTAATACTACTTATAGCTAATCTAAAATTCTAGTTGGAAAAGCAGGATGCTATAAGCCCAAGGGCTCCAACAGGGAAAAATAGCAAAAAAAGTAAATAAGGAAATGAATAATCTACAAGAGACGTAATGAACAATTATTAGTAATCGTATCCTAGATGTAATCAGGCTCAGAATGTAATTAAAATGCCCTGCTGCCACGAAAATTTAATTGTCAATGTAATTAATTATAATTGACAATGTAATTGATTATATTAGAACATAATCAATGTCGAGTTAGTCGAACTACGAGGATATATATTTATTTATTAATCTAATAATTTATTTATTTATTTATTGGTAATCACGAATGAATATATTTATTCCTCTTTTGGCATAGATTAAAATATTTATTAACTAACTAATTTATTTATTTATTGGTAATCACAAATAAATATATTTGTCTTTTTTAGCACAGAATAAAACATGTTAATTTGAATAAATAGATTTAAGAAACATTGGTTAGCTTGATAAAATATAGCCGTATAAAATCAAATGTATACAAATGACAAATATTTCAAAAACTTTTTTTTTTTTTTTTTTTTTTTTCTTTTTTTTTTGTTACAAGTAAAATCTTAAATCCGTTTTGAAAAAATTGGTAAACTTGATAAAATATACCTGTACGAAATCAAATGTATACAAAATGACAAATATCCTAAATACTTTTTTTTTTTTTTTTTTTTTTTTTTTTTTTTTTTTTTTGTGGTTATAAGTAAAATCTTAAATCGTTTTTGAAAACATTGGTAAACTTGATAAAATATATCTGTTTAAAATCAAATGTATGCAAAATGACAAATATTCTAAATACTTTTTTTTTTTTTTTTTTTTTTTTTTGTTACAAGTAAAATGTTAGATCATTTTTGTTTCGATCATTATACCTATGAAACTTCCATAGACATAATAGATTATACTGTATATCTATAGAGATGGTTAATAATATCCAAATAGAAGCCGTCTTCTAGAAAATTTTTCACACCATTAAAGAACTAGATGTCTTCATTGTCTGGCCTCTTCAGGTGATTTATGAACTTTTCCGACCTCTTTTGACCTTTTCTGACCTTTTGTCTAACTTGGGTAGACCACCAACTCATAATTTTCATCATTTCCTTAAACATTTTAAGGTTTTCAATTTTCCTCCAAAACGATGATGTCTTCATAGTCTGGCCTCTTTGTATGATTTGTGACCTTTTCTGGCCTTTTATGACCTATTGTGACCTTTTATGACCTTCTGTGACCTTTTGCCTAGCTTGGGTAGACCACCAACTCATAATTTTCATCATTTCCTTAAACATTTTAAGGTTTTCAATTTGCCTCCAAAACTAGATGTCTTCATAGTCTGGCCTCTTTGTGATTTGTGACCTTTTCTGGCCTTTTATGACCTTTTGTGACCTTTTATCTAACTTGGGTAGGCCGCCAACTCATAATTTTCATCATTTCCTTGAACGTTTTAAGGATTTTAATTTGCATTCAAAACAATGTCCTCATAGCCTGGCTTTTTTGTATGATTTGTAACCTTTTCTGACCTTTTGTGACCTTTTGCCTAGCTTGGGTAGACCACCAACTCAATTTTCATCATTTCCATTAAACATTTTAAGGATTGCAATTTGTCTCCAAAACGATGTCATCATAGTCTGACCTCTTTGTTATTTGTGACCTTTTATGACCATTTGTGACCTTTTATGACCTTTTGTGACCTTTTGCCTAGCTTGGGTAGACCACCAACTCATAATCTTTATAATTTCCTTAAACAATTTAAGGATTTTAATTTGCCTCCAAAACTAGATGTCTTCACAGTCTGGCCTCTGTATGATTTGTGACCTTTTCTAACCTTTTATGACCTATTGTGACCTTTTATGACCCTTTGTGACCTTCTGTGACCCTTTGTCTAGCTTGGGTAGACCACCAACTCAATTTTCATCATTTCCAATAAACATTTTAAGGATTGCAATTTGTCTCCAAAACGATTTTGCAATCCATTGAGCAAAAACTTTAATAATCGTAAATCTCAATTGCAATGTCATCTGTTTCGGAAGCTTTAGGAAATCACATTAGATTTTTCATGACGTCAGACTTCTCTGAATTGCTTGCTTGACTTATTGCTTGGTCAATCAGAGTCCCCCTGATTTCCCAACTTTTGCTCTGGTCTCGCTCGTTTCTGGAATGTCATAGTTCTAATGGCTATACTCGTTCCTGGAATGTCGTAGTTCTAATGGATATTCTCGTTCCTGGAATGTCGTAGTTCTAATGGATATACTCGTTCCTGGAATGTCGTAGTTCTAATGGATATACTCGTTTCTGGAATGTCGTAGTTCTAATGGATATACTCGTTTCTGGAATGTCGTAGTTCTAATGGATATTCTCGTTCCTGGAATGTCGTAGTTCTAATGGATATTCTCGTTCCTGGAATGTCGTAGTTCTAATGGATATACTCGTTTCTGGAATGTCGTAGTTCTAATGGATATTCTCGTTCCTGGAATGTCGTAGTTCTAATGGATATACTCGTTTCTGGAATGTCGTAGTTCTAATGGATATACTCGTTTCTGGAATGTCGTAGTTCTAATGGATATACTCGTTTCTGGAATGTCGTAGTTCTAATGGATATAATTAAAAATGTTCCATTAAAATAAATGGTAAATGTCTGGCAATATTTATTCCAGGTTTTTTTTACCGTTTTTAAAACGGTTATATTGACGTGAAGAAGTGATATTACGGTCACCAACACGTCAAAGATCATAACAAAGTAAGGTAAAAGTACGGTCACCTGTAATTTACTGAAATACGGCTGAGAACAGTATATTTTTTCAGAGATTTTCCGATTTTTTTTTTTTTTTTTTTTTTTTTTTTTTTTTTTTTTTTACAGTATAGGGCAACGAAATCTCGCCGAAGCAAATATTTTGATATATCTCGAAACCGGAAATATTTTCCTGTTTTCCCTCGAATTTTAATAAAAAACGAACGGAAGGGAAAGTCAGACTCCAGGAAAAATACACGTGTGCCTGTCTCCATCTATAACTGCAGAAGAATCTCAGCATGAATATTAACAAAGGTTGCGATATGCTAATTTGTTTTGTCCAGAAGCCTTACGGTTTGCTTTGTTCTGATTTGAGTTTCTCTCTCTCTCTCTCTCTCTCTCTCTCTCTCTCTCTCTCTCTCTCTCTCTCTCTCTCTCTCTCTCTCTCTCTCTCTCTATATATATATATATATATATATCAGTGGCCCTCATAGTTGGTATTCCAGATAACTTTTAGAAAATCTCTCTCTCTCTCTCTCTCTCTCTCTCTCTCTCTCTCTCTCTCTCTCTCTCTCTCTCTCTCTCAATCAGTGGCCCTCATAGTTTGACCCCAGTTAACTCTTAGAAAATCTCTCTCTCTCTCTCTCTCTCTCTCTCTCTCTCTCTCTCTCTCTCTCTCTCTCTCTCTCTCTCTCTCTCTCAATCAGTGGCCCTCATAGTTTGACCCCAGGTAACTCTTAGAAAATCTCTCTCTCTCTCTCTCTCTCTCTCTCTCTCTCTCTCTCTCTCTCTCTCAATCAGCGGCCCTCATAGTTGGGACACCAGATAGCTTTTAGAAGATATATTAGAATATATATTGTGAGCTAAGGATGGGAGTTTGAAGGGAGTTTATGTCTACCTTCTGAGTCGTTAGTAGCCATTGCCTGGCCCTCCCTGGCCCTAGCTTGGGTGAAGAGGGGGCTTAGTCATTGTCACTGACCCTTGCTTCTGCCATTCATGTGCGGCCTTTAAATCCTTAAACCTTCAATATTATTACAAAAAGACGCAATGTACTTTAAACGAGAAAAACAAATGAAAAAAATGTATAAGTCAAAAGAAGAGAGAAAAAATAAGCAATTTTACTCGATCCAGAAAACTGGAAACCTGAAAAACCATTCAGAATGGATGCATTTGTTAGAAGGGATCTTATAGCTTGCTCGGAGGAGCCGAAGGCTACCGCTATGGATATGTGTGATGTCAGGACCAAGCAAGCAGCCGTTCAAACGAAAATGAACAAAATACAGGTATGTTCATATGTTCATTCACGGGTGAAATACTAGTGGATAAGATAGTTCATTCGTTCATGGAATGAAGTCTGCATACTTCAGGCTCTCATCCCATCAATATGATTGTGGTGGCCGATGTGGTCACGTCCTTGACTGGTGAACGCCAGACTGGGGTTCGAGTCCCGCTCAAACTCCTTACTTCCTTTGGTCGCTGCAAGCTCACCATCCTTGTAAGCTAAGGATGGGGGTTGGGGCTTGGGGGAGCCTATAGGTCTATCTGCTGAATCAGCAGCAGCCATTGCCTGGCCCTCCTTGGTCCTAGCTTTCATCCCATCACTAAGTTAGAGCTTAAGCCTTAATTAAACAATAAAATGACTAGTTTTTCAGACTCTATTCTTTGTTCTTCAGCTGCGTATTTGTACATTACTGATTCAATCTAGCTTTGTTGACATTTTCCCAGTTAGAATTCTGAACAGATATGAAGATTCAGACCATTCGTTTTTCTCTAACAAGCCTTTTGTGTGTGTGTGTGTGTGTGTATATATATATATATATATATATATATATATATATATATATATATATATATATATATATGTGTGTATGTATATATATATATATATATATATATATATATATTTATATATATATATATATTGATATATATATATATATAATGTTTATAGGTATATAGATATATATATATATATATATATATATATATATATATATATATATATATATATATATATATTTTTATATATATAAATAAGTATTTATATATATGCATATATATATATATATATATATATATATATATATATATATATATATCATGTTCCTTTCACAGAACGTCTTCTTTGCTGTTCTATATCCATTATCTAGCTAGAAGGTCACTCAGTAGAGCGCAAACCTCCGCCGTGGTAGCTTATTTCTCGACCTTTTGCTCGACCTTGACCTTAACCTTTGACCTTAACATGCATGTATTGAAGTGGATTTTCTTACACTCAAATATGAACCAAGTTTGAAGTCTGTGTGGCAACGATGTCCAAACATATGACTGATTACGTGAATTGGACATTTTGCTTAACCTTGACCTTGACCTTCCAAAATTTTAAAAATGTCCAGCTATTTACAGAACAGTTACACACTAGTTTCAGTACTCTTCGATTGAAATTGTGGTCAGGAAGCTGTTCACAAATAAACAAGCACTCGCAAATAACAAAACACAAATAGGGGTTTAAAACATAACCTCCTTCCAGCTTCGTTGGCGGAGGTAATGAAACATGTGGAATGTCCTTTGCGTGGACGTAACCTATAAGAATTAATATATTTAAAAGGGCATGCAAAGAATGCTTATAACAATATTAAAGCGTGCATTTATTATAGCCATTGTAATTAATTTAATAATTTTTATACTGCCCAAAAGGTTTTAAACGCAGCATAAGGAGTATAAGTTGTGCACAACATAGCAAATTAATCAGTTAATTAATTAATTAATTCATTCATTCATTAATAAATGAGTTAATTAATTAGTTCTAATAACACGTTGAAGAGAAATTCGAGAGACCAGCTTAATGAAAGATTTTTTTCGTGATCATTTGATAATTTCCATGGTATTTATTAACTAGACACCGATATTATTATTATTATTATTATTATCATTATTATTATTATTATTATTATTATTATTATTACCAATTGCTAAGCTACAACCCTAATTGGATAAGCAGGATGCTATAAGCCCAGGGCCCCAATAGGGAAAACAGCTCAGTGGGGGAAGGAAACAAGGAAAAATAAAATATTTTAAGAACAGTAACAACATTAAAATAAATTGTTCATATATAAACTTTAAATGATTTTAACAAGACAAGAGGAAGAGAAATTAGATAGAATAGTGTGCCCGAGTGTACCCTCAAGCAAGAGAACTCTAACCCAAGACAGTGGAAGACCATGGTACAGTGACTATGGCACTACCCAAGACTACGAGAACAATGGTTTGATTTTGGAGTGTCCTTCTCCTAGAAGAGCTGCTTACCATAGCTAAAGAGTCTCATCTACCCTTATTTATAGAAAATTGTTAGGAAGAGTAATAATTCTTATGAGGGGTTTAATTAGGGAAATGCATCATGTCTCAACGTTGCCCATTAATAAATCTCACTCGAGGGTATTAGTATTTTTGAAAATCTTTTTGATATTCAAAAAAAAAAAAAAAAAAAAAAAAATTGGCCATAAATTGCAGTGTCCTTTGACTTCGGGGTTTTGCTTTACAGTATACAAGTATATGTATGTTATACCTACACATTCGTGCGTGTATATATATATATATATATATATATATATATATATATATATATATATATATATATATATATGTGTGTGTGTGTGTGTGTGTGTGTGTGTGTGTGTATGAGAACAATGGTTTGATTTTGGAGTGTCCATCTCCTAGGGACTATTAGGTGCCTGTGTAGGCAAATGAAAAATAAGCCGTAACCAGAGGGATATTCAATGAAGTACAATATAACGCTAAAGCTTAAACGTTTTTCCTTCAATTCCTATCCGCTTGCACATCATAATACCATAAAGGATTGTTGGCTCAACAACAAAGTCTTTGCATTTTTTTTCACCTAAATCTAAATTGCCTCGCACTTTTTGTCACCTTTGGTTACCTTTAGCCCTCAAAGACTTTCATTATGCCACAATTCAGTTTTCCATTTACGCTCTTAACTCGACTCGCTTACTCTGACCTTTCTCAACATAGTAAGTGTTTCAAGTGATTTTACCAGTTTTTGTTAAAATACTAGTTTATGTTTATTACAACCTGTAATCACATGACAACAACAACAATAACTATAATAATAATAATAATAATAATAATAATAATAATAATAATAATAATAATAATAATAATAATAATGAGGATGATGATGTTAATAATGATAATAATAATAATAATAATAATAATAATAATAATAATAATAATAATAATAATAATATGTAGCCATCAAATCTTGTGAGCTTCAGGCAACAACAGCAACAATTCCAATAATAATAATAATAATAATATGCAGCCATCAAATCTTGAGAGCCTCAGGAGGCACGTAATGCATTTTCCAGCAGCGAGGAATGATCTAGAGGCCGATGTGTTTACAGAAGATAATTGGAGCCATCAATTCTGGTCTTAGCAGCCGAATTCCCTCAGCGACCGCCCGATGTCAATTAATGAACAAATTTCCTGCTCTTCCGCCGTTATCAGGCGTCTTCTCCCCCTTCCTTTCACGAAGGACCTTTCCAGGACCTCCTTGGAATTTCCAGGGGAGGAGAAAAGCTCTCCAGAGTCGATCTACAGCGACCTAACCCTTTGTAACCTTCCATCTTAGGGTTTTTTTTTTTTTTTTTTTTTTTTTTTTTTTTTTTTTGGGTGTAAGTTGAGGTTCTGGGAAGTCATTGGGGGTAATATTTATATATAGTGTTAATTTATGTATGTAAAGGGGATGTTGATAAATTGTATGTATTCCAAATTAATCTTATGAGTATATCAGGCCAATTTTGATAAAAATCTGCACATTCGTTTTTCAGTTATTTTTTCTCTTGATTGAACTGTTTTACATCTGAATTTAAATGTAAATCTATAAGGATATATATATTACACGCACATACACACATTCATTTTTCAATTAGGTTTTCTCCTGACTGAGCTGTTTTACTTCTGATTTTAAATATAAATATATAAGGATATATATATATATATATATATATATATATATATATATATATATATATATATATATATATATATATATTCATTACGTATATTCATTAAAAATCTCTAGAGGTTTGTCCTTAACACTTTTATTAGCTGTCTCTGCATTTTCATTGAACAATATCTTCCTTTTACTCATGTTCATTTTCAGTCCTACATTTCTGCTTTCCCTATTCAAATCTTCTATCCCCTTTAACAATTCTTCTCATGATTCACTACACAGAATTATGTCATCCAGCAAATTTAAGTTGTTAAGGTATTCCCCTTTAATATTAATTCATACAATTTCCCAATCTTTAGTAAATACTTAAAAATCTCTTCTAGTTATGCTGTGCATTGCTTTAGAGTTTAGAGAGATGGGGTCTCCCTATCTAATTCCTTTCTCAATGGGAATTTTCTCATTATCTTTACAGTATATGGTTTTAGAATTGCTGTACTTCATGTATAGATATATTTAAGTGTTCTAACATAAGATTCATCTATTCCTTGATTTTGAAGGGCTTTCATTTCTGCTAAAGTTTTGGCAGAATGAAAAGCTTTCTCAATATATATATATATATATATATATATATATATATATATATATATATATATATATATATATATATATACATATATATATATATATATATATATATATATATATATATATATATATATATATGTATATATATATATATATATATATATATATATATATGTTCAATGTGTGTATGTGTGTACTGTACATATATATATATATATATATATATATATATATATATATATATATATATATATATATATATATATATATATATATATATATATATATATATAAATATGTGTGTGTGTGTAAAAGTAAGTAAGAAATAATATTTTACAACTGACTATTTTTTTGCATTTCAATGAAGCGATATCAGACGAAAAAAAAAAATTAAAAAGTATATGCTCTTGGGAAACTATGACCTAAAGAAAAAACGAGCAAGCAAAAAATGACACGAAAAAAACGAGAAGGAAGAGGAAGAGGAGGCTTAATCTTCAAAAAAGGAAGTGGGTCCTCTTGTTAATAATTGAACAACCAAAACTGCTTCTCGTCCGGATCGTGTTCTTGAAAGACCGCCACCTTCCATCTGGGTTTATTTCTTAATTGAAAACTGACAGATGTTTCGTTTGGTTGTTTGGAGTGACTTAACCTGATAGACTCGTTTTAAAAGTGCCTAAAATCTTTACATGAAACTTATATATATATATATATATATATATATATATATATATATATATATATATATATATATATATATATATATATATTTATACATAGTGTATATATATATAATTATATATATATATGATTAGATTATATATATAATTATATGTATGTATATATATATATATATATATATATATATATATATATATATATATATATATATATATATATGATTATATATATAATTACACACACACACACACACACACACACACACATATATATATATATATATATATATATATATATATATACATATATAGGTGTGTGTGAGTGTGTGTGTGTATATATATATATATATATATATATATATATATATATATATATATATATATATATATATATATATATATAAAGAAATATTAAAACAGTCACAGAGTGGAATTGTATTAAGGCAATGGTAAGTAATTTCACAGCAGCTTCTGCATCATTAGCTCTTTATTATAATTATGCTAAGTCTCATGATGACCTATTTGTATTTATCGAATGGAGAACTATAAGAAAAAAGAGAACTATTGAGCACAAGCTGATAATTGTGAAATTGCGAAACAGTTTTATTAAAACGACGTTTAATTGACTATAAATGTTTTTCCAATGGCTCTTGTTTCGAAAATGAGCGAAAACCATCATATATCAATTGGTGCCAACGGCCGGATTAGATTCAGCGTGCCGAAATGATTTTAATGAGCTATGAAGACTCCAGTGAAAAGTTCTTGAACAATCAAATGAGCTGGAAATAAAACTCAGAGCTCTGACGTAGGTTTTACCTTTTGGAGTCCGTTGGTGTAGGAAGCACTTGCGAGGGAGATGTCCTACTTACTCGCATAGGTGAATGCCCTCTTGGTGACAGCTGTGGTGGCCTATTGGAAACGGCCCTGCCTGGCGTTATGTTGGGTGGGGGATTGAGACCCCCCTCAAACTTGATAGGTTCTTGTAGCGTCTGCAACATCAGCGTCCTTCTGAGCAAAGGTTTTGGTGGCGGATGTGGTAACGTCCTTGACTAGTGAGCGCCAGACGGGGGTTCAAGTCCCGCTCAAACTCTTTAGTTCCTTTGGTCGCTGTAAACTCACCATCCTTGTGAGCAAAGGATGGGAAGTTTTGGGGAGCCTATAGGTCTATTTGGTGAGTCAACAGCAGCCATTACTATGGCGCTCCCTGGTCCTAGCTTAGGTCGAAAAGGGGCTTCACCAGTAATCATTTAGTTTACATACCAAAGGTTTTTGATATTTCATGACCTAAGGCCAAAGTGAAGTTTGATTAAAGTACCCAAAATGTACAACTGGTTTGTTCCTTGAACTAGCATAACACCGTATTCATTCTGGATAATCAAAGGATTATTTTATAGCATGTGGATGATATTCTCTCAAAATGCAAGACTATGGAGACTTCAAGAAAAAGCCTGACTATAGTCCATTTCTTCTAGCGAGTCATATTTGCACCGACTCGCAGCTGTGCCCATTTAGCTCGGAAAAGTTTCCTGATCGCTGATTGGTTGGACAAGATAATTCTAACCAATCAGCGATCAGGAAACTTTTCCGAGCTAAAAGGGCACCGTTGTGAGTCGATGCAAATATGACTTGCTAAAAGAAATGGACTATAGCTGTGCCCTTCTATCTCATTAAAGGTTTAAAGGTCGCTCATGAATGGCAGAGGTATGGAACAGTGTTATCATGCTATCATGCAGAACAATGCCCTAGAGACTAACCCTATATACATATGATCAGCGCCCAAGCCCCCATCTCCACCCAAGCTAGGACTTATGAGGATTAGGCAATGGCTGCTGATGATTCAGCAGATAGACCTATAGGCTACCCCAAACCCCCCATCCTTAGCTCACAAGGATGGTGAGGTTGCACCGATCTAAGGAACTATCGAGCTTGAGCGGGACTCGACCCCCCCCCCCCCCCCCCCCCGTGTGGCGTTCACCATTCAGGAGATCTCCTCGCAAGAAGACACAAGTGGGTTGTGTAAACTTAATCAACGCGAGATATTTATTTTAATGTTGTTACAGTTCTTGTAATATTTTTTTTCTTGTTTCCTTTCCTCACTGGGCTATTTTCCCTGTTGGACCCATTGGGCTTGTAGCATCCTGCTTTTTCAACTAGGGTGGTGGCTTAGATGATAATAATAATAATCTTGTTTCCTTTCCTCACTGGGCTATTTTCCCTGTTGGACCCCTTGGGCTTATAGCATCCTGCTTTTCAACTAGGGTGGTGGCTTAGATGATGATAATAATAATAATAATAATAATAATAATAATAATTTTGGAGATTCAAAAATCTTTAGCAGTTGCAGAGAAAAAACGTTTTTTAAAGGCAGTAGGTTGGCCAAACCACTAGCTACCCGTTGAGATATTACTGCTAGAGAGTTATAGGGTCCTTTGACGGGCCAGATAGTACTACATTGGATCTCCCTCTGGTTACGGCTCATTTTCCAATTGCCTACGCATGCATCGAATAGTCTCTAGGAGAAGGACACTCCAAAATCAAACCATTGTTCTCTCGTCTTGGGTAGTGCCGTAACCTCTGTACCAAGGTCTTCCACTGTCTTGGGTTAGAGTTCCCTTGCTGGAGGGT
>NC_090740.1:110759767-110767267 GCF_036898095.1 Palaemon carinicauda | reverse complement strand
AATATCACTATTTTACATTAATATTTCCATTTTTAAAACGGTAAAAATCCTGGAATAAATGTTGCCAGACATTTACCGATTTTTCAATGGAAGTTTTTAACAGTGTAAGTCATATTAATTCCTTCTGTGGCCTATTTGTTTATGGTCTTTTTTTTTTTTATTCTTGCGTATTGCAGTATCGTCTTTAACATTCACATCTTGAAAATCACTTAGCATTATGGGGGAAGCCTATAGATCTATCTGCTGAGTCATCTGCAGCCATTGCCTGGCCCTCCTTGGTCTTAGCTTTGGTGAAGTAGGGGGCTTGGGCGCTGATCATATGTATATATGGTCAGTCTCTAGGGCACTATCCTGCTTGATAGGACAATGTCACTGTCCCTCCCCTCTGCCATTCATAAGTGACCTTTATACCTTTAAAACTAATTGCTGTCTGTCCTCTGTAGCTGCAAGTTATCTATAGTCAATTCTTTTTAACGAGGCAGATTTACACCGATTCGCAGCGGTGCCCTTTTAGCTCTGAAATGTTTCCAGCTCGCTGATTGGTTGGACAAGGTAATTCTAACCAATCAGGTAGCAGGAAAATTGTTCCGAGCTAAATGGGCACCGCTGCGAGCCAGTGCAAATGCGCCTCATTAAAAAAAATTGAGTATAGTTATTGGAATGTTGATTGCAATTTTTTTATTCGTTGCAGGAATTTTAGATTTAAATTTCCACATGATGTCTGTCCTTTTAAACCAATAGAGAGCTTTGGTTTTAGCTTAACCCGTTCTTGATTTCTATCCTTATAAAGTTTCCGTTCTTAAACCTGATGTTCTCCCCCAGTGTTCTTTGTTCATAAGATGTTTGTCCTTTTAAACCATTAGAGAGCTTTGGTTTTAGCTTAACCTGTTCTTGATTTCTATCCCTATAAAGTTCCCGTTCTTAAACCTAATGTTCTCCCCAGTGTTCTTTGTTCATAAGATGTTTGTCCTTTTAAATCAATAGAGAGCTTTGGTTTTAGCTTAACCCGTTCTTGATTTCTATCCTTATAAAGTTTCCGTTCTTAAACTAAATATTCTCCCCAGTGTTCTTTGTTCATAAGATCGCTTTGGTTCTTGGTTCATGAAAGACCAGCAAGACATTTTGTTCCAGATTATATTCCTCCAGGGAATGGACTCGGTCCTTCTGGTGTTTTTGCTTTTGTTTTCCGATAATTAAATCCCATACTTGTTCTTCCTTTCGGAAATAAAACGCTTATCTATGGTATGTTGCTTTTGTTTCGGTAAAATGAGAGAGAGAGAGAGAGAGGAGAGAGAGAGAGAGAGAGAGAGAGAGAGAGAGAGAGAGAGAGAGAGAGAGAGAGGATAATTTTCATTCGGTGCCTTGTTTCATCAAATATGTTATAAAATTTTATATATATATATATATATATATATATATATATATATATATATATATATATATATATATGTGTGTGTGTGTGTGTGTGTGTGTATATGTATATATATATATTTGTGTGTGTGTGTGAGAGAGAGAGAGAGAGAGAGAGAGAGAGAGAGAGAGAGAGAGAGAGAGAGAGAGAGAGAGAGAGAGAGAGAGAGAGAGAGAGAGAAGATAATATTCATTTGGGGGCCTTGTTTCGTCACATATGCTATAAAATTATAATTTTGAGAGAGAGAGAGAGAGAGAGAGAGAGAGAGAGAGAGAGAGAGAGAGAGAGAGAGAGAGAGAGAGAGAGAGAGAACATTTTCATCCGCTGCCTTTTTACGTCACACACATTACAAAATTATAATTTTGCAGCCAAAGAGTCTTCTAGAGATCGCGATTTGGTCGACATATAGTGAAATTAAAATCTGCAATTGAGATTTAGAATATTGCCAAGAGCAAGACGAATATTATCCGGGACTTCCGTTAGAAACAAGAGCCGTGATTGCACATACAAATTGAGTGTGGGAACTCAACCTTTGCAGAATGAGAAAGGGGATTATGCCCTGGAGATTACATGCAACGAGCGAGATTACTAAGGAGATTACGTGTTTCCAGGATCGAAGATAGGATTTTGTTCTCCATAGGTTACCCCCAAAGTCACCATCATCATCTCCTCCTACGTCTATTGACGCAAAGGGCCTCGGTTAGATTGCGCCAGTCGTCAATATTTTGAGCTTCTAATTCAATACTTCTCCATTCATCATCTCCTACTTCGTGCTTCATAGTCCACAGCCATGTAAGCGTAGGTCTTCGAACTCTTCTAGTGCCTTGTGGAGCCCAGCTGAACGTTTGGTGGACTAATCACTCTTGGGGAGTGCGAAGAGCACTTCAAGTACTTCTTAAAATTATGTGATTCTTCAAAAGGAATCTTCATTTCTTCCTTCCAAATACCATACTTAACCTGGAAAATTGTTTTATTACAATTTTATAATTTGAAATGCGCTCCTTTTCGATATACGTCACTCGATTATTATTATTTTTTTTTTTTTTTTTTTTTTAATGTTGAAAAATATAATTTCTATGCCTTCAATCACCCTTTTTTTCAATATGATTTTAAGCTTCCATCTAAATACGACACAACTCCACAGGCCCCAATTCGCTCATAGAACTCGCATCCAATTCATGATAAATATAATTTCCCTTCTGGTTTGATCTGCTATTTGTAGAGATCCCCTTTGCATTCTTCTTTTGTCGGGATCGAGTTAGATCTCCTCAAAGAGCCCTTCCGCGCCTTTTCTCAAAAAAATCAATGTTCACTTAGCGGCGAAGCCTCTGTCCAGTTAAGATGAAGGCGAGAGAGAGGGGGGCAGCTGCAACACAACTCCACTCAAATCATCCCACAGTTAAAAAATTGCATTAAAAAACTCTAAATGCTTGGCAACATTTATTCCAGGATTTTTGCCGTTTTAAAAAAGTCTATATTGACGTTAAGGAGCGATATTACGGTCACCAACCCGTAAGAGATATTAACAAGGTAAGGTAAAATTAAGACCGCCTGTATTCTCTTGCTTGAGGGTACACTAGGGCACACTGTTATATCTTATATCTTATTCCTCTTCCTCTTGTTTTGTTAAAGTTTTTATAGTTTATAAAGTGATATTTATTTTAATATTGTTGCTCTTCTCAAAATATTTTACTTTTCCTTGTTTCTTTTCCTCACTGAGCTATTTTCCCTGTTGGAGCCCCTGGGCTTATAGCATCCTGCTTTTCCAACTAGGGTTGTAGCTCAGCAAATAATAATAATAATAATAATAATAATAATAATAATAATAATAATAATAATAATAATAATAATAATAATATTCTACTGAAATGCGGCTAAGAACAGTACATTGTTACGGAGAAAATCTGATAAAAAATTACTTTTTTTTTTTTTTTTTTTTTTGGACAGTACACCGAGTCCCCTATTCCTCTTCCTACAGATATCTTGGAGGGTTTGATTCGACTATAACCTCCCCTTTAATAGCTGCGGCAGGCCGTCTATCTAATCAATTCCATGTAAATTTAATCTAGTTGTCAAGGTTTTCGAAAATGTAGGACGCTATTCCTCGTTTTGTGTAGGTGAAATGGAGTAGGAGTCTTGAAGAGAAGGATACTTTGAATACAAGCACCCATAGATTTGTCAGGTTTTAGAGTAGAGAATAATTGTCTTTTGGTTTAAAGCTTTAAAAGCTGTCCTGAATGGCAGAGGCAAGAGACAGTGACATTGCTCTATCGAGCAGTATCATAGAGACTGACTATATATACACATGAGCACCCAAGTCCCCTCTCCATCCAAGCTAAGACCAAGGAGGGCCAGGTAATGGCTCCTGATGACTCAGCAGGTAGACCTAATGGTTCTCCCAAACACCCCCATGCTTAGCTCACAACGATGGTGTGGTTGCACCGACTAAAGGAACTTACGAGTTTGAGCGGGACTCGAACCACCGTCTGACAACCATCAAGCCGAGACTTTACCATAAGGCCACATCCATTGGGTACAGAAAAGATATAAACCTTAGGATGGGAGGAGACATCCTAATTGAGAGATGGGCCCCATAATCAGGAAAATGGGCAGATTAATAGGGTGAAAAACCTATGGAGAAATGTTTTAGTTACAGTAAAGAGAGCTAAAGGTCAGCACTGTCATGGTTAATTATTTTCCTTTTACGATATACTCTAGTGCAATACTCTACCTCATTCAGTATCCACTGTTTTTCCAAGTTACTCCGGATGAAAGTAGTGAGGCATATGCTGACAGGAAAGAATACAATAGAGGAGCATAGGTAACTGAGGAAGGACAAGGTAATTTCAATCACTGTCTCCAGGAATATTTGGATAGAGATAGAAGGAATTGGAAAAGACGCATCAGGCAACCGACCCCTTAATTTAAGGATAACGGTGAAGAAGAAGAAGAGAGAGAGAGAGAGAGAGAGAGGAGAGAGAGAGAGAGAGAGAGAGAGAGAGAGAGAGAGAGAGAGAGATATTCCTATTCTTCCTGACATATTAATGTGACACAGATAGATCATTCAAGACATCGGGGTCCTGCCGATGTACCATCTATATTTCAATTGAAAAATAATTATAGTCATCCACATTTCGTATCTGTCTTTCCTAATAACTATTGGAAACGTCCCTGCCTAATGATAGCCAGTCTGAGGTTCGAATCCCGCTTAAACTTGTTAGTTCCTTTAGTGGCTGGAACCTTACCATCCTTGTGAGCTAAGAATGAGGGGTTTGGGAGAGCCTATAGGTCTACCTGCTGAGTCATCAGCTGCCATTCCTTGGCCCTCCCTGGTCCTAGCTTGGGTGGAAAGGGGCCTTGGACGCTGATCATACGTATATATGGTCAGTCTCCAGGACATTGTCCTGCTTGATAGGGCCATGTCACTGTCCCTTGCCTCTGCCATTCATGAGCGGCCTTTAAAACCCTTTAAGTATCAGTTATAAGATAAACTTTTGCTAAAAAAATCAAGTCTGAACAGTAGAGGAGGACTACAAGGTCAATATGAAAAAACTAGAAGTTCTTTTAAAAGTTTAAAGGTCATTCATGAATGGCAAAGGCAAGGGACAATGACAATGCCCTAGCTAGTAGGACAATGCCCAAGAGACTGGCCATATATACATATATACATACCTCTCCATCCAAGCCAGGACGAGGGTGGTTCCAGGCAATGGCTGCTGATGACTTAGCAGGTATACTTATAGGCTCCCCCAATTCCCCCATCCTTAGCTCATAAGTATGGTGAGGTTGCAGACACTACAAGATACTATCGAGTTTGAGCAGGACTCGATCTCCCGCCCTGCAGAACGCCAGCCAAGGACATTTCCTATAGGCCACCACAACCCCAAACGATTAAATCTTGAAGCTGGGAGATTTTGCAACAGAGCTTTGTGCTATGCTATCAAATGCATTTGTACCAACCGTGTGTCACACGATCGTACATAATTCATTTTGTATATATTATGTTTGTATCTTCGCTCTTCCCTCGCACTAAAAAGAACCAGAATAAACATGTCTGCGTTTTTCCTATGTAACATTGTCTGTTTCTCGAACATGTAATTTCCTGTTGCCTTGAGGTTTTGTATATAAAGGATAGTGTTCTATAATAAATTAACTCAGTTGCTTTCATACTGCCTTTGAGTTCACAACCTTCTCTCGGCACTGTCACATTGGTGACCCCGGATTGACCTCTCGGAGTTCACATCCTTCTCTCGGCACCGTCACACATTCAAGACACCAAGGAAGATGGGAAAACTATAGCCAATTTCTTTTAATGAGGTGCATTTGCACGACTGGCAGCGGTGCCCCTTTAGGCTCGGGAAAGTTTCCTGATAGCTGATTGGTTAGAATTATCTTGTCCAACCAATCAGCGATCAGGAAATTTTTCCGAGCTAAAAGGGCACCGCTGCGATTCGGTGCAAACCTGGCTCGCTAAAAAGAATTGACTATAGTAAAAGGAAATATGATTGGTTTGCTATGGTAAGCAGCTCTTCTAGGAGAAGGACACTCCAAAATTGGATAGAATAGTGTGCCCGAGTGTACCCTCAAGCAAGATAACTCTAACCCAAGACCATTGTACAGAGGTAATTTTATTAAATCATGATTAGCATTATCACATTCAGAGGTATTTTCGTATATAAGCCAAAACGTATATTCACTTTTGTATTAGCTGCGCTCCGTAAATTAGTGAGAAAAGAAACAGAACTACAAACTCAATATTATTATTATTGTTATTATTATTGTTATTATTATTATTATTATTAGTTGGAAAAGCAAGACGCTATAAGCCGAAGTGCTGCAATAGTGAAAAATAGCCCAGTGAGGAAACGAAACAAGGAAATAAATAAACGATATAAGAAGTAATGAAAAATTAAAATAAAATATTTAAAAAAAACATTAACAATATCAAAACAGATAATTCTTAGATAACTATAAAAAGACTTATGTGAATCTTACAGTTTACGTTAAAAAAAGAGAAAAAAAAGTATTTTTCGTCATAACGAACATAAGATTAAATGTGTTTTTGAAGTAGTTTTTATTTTTTTTAATTTATTTTTTTTAATGCAACAACTCTTTCACTTTTCAGAGAACTATTTTATGCATGTGATGGAAATTCTATCAATGCTGCTCTTGAAAACATCGTTTATCTCTTCTTTTTTTTTCCTATTGCGAAAGGGCAAATATTTTGCTCGTCCAATATATTTCCGTGAAAAACTCTCCTTATTTTGATGACTAATTGTATAAACAACAGTCGCGTTAATTTGCATTCAAATGACGCAATGAATAAATGACTGATTCACATCCGACATACTCCACACATGCTCCAATAGTGTAATACTTTAATTCATGGATTGTTACTCTACTAGAAAAAATGTAAAGATATAAAAACAACACTATCTGCTATTATTATTATTATTATTATTATTATTATTATTAGTAGTAGTAGTAGTAGTTGTAGTAGTAGTAGTAGTAGTATTTTTATCACTATTATTGTTATTATTATTATTATTGATATTATTATTATTATTATTATTATTATTATTATTATTATTATTATTATTATTATTATTGTTGTTTTTCTTCTTCTTCTTCTTCTTCTTCTTATTATTATTATTATTATTATTATTATTATTATTATTATTATTATTATTATCACTTGCTAAGCTACAACCTTAGTTGGTAAAGCAAGATGCTATAAGCCCAGAGGCTCCAACAGATAAAATAGCCCAGTGAGGAAAGGAAACAAGGAAAAATTAAATATTTTAAGAACGCTAACATTAAGATAAATATTTCCTATATAAACTACAAAAACTTTAACAAAACGTTTTTCTCTTCCTCTTATTTTGTCAACGTTTTTATAGTTTATTTATGATATTTTTATTCTAATTGTGGATTACTTCTCTTATTTCTTGTTTCCTTTCCTCAGTGGGCTTTTTTCCAGTTGGAGACTGTGGGTTTATAATATCCTGCTTTTCCAACTAGGGTTGTAGCTTGGCAAGTAATAATAATTAATAATAATGATGAATAATTAATAATTAATAATAATGATT
>NC_090740.1:110744767-110749767 GCF_036898095.1 Palaemon carinicauda | reverse complement strand
AATAATAATAATAATAATAATAATAATAATAATAATATTTAGTCATTTCCTTATTTCATTTCCTCTCTGGCTATTTTTCCCTGTTTGAGCCATTTGGACATATAGCATCCCGCTTTTCCAACTGGGGTTGTAACTTAGCTAGTATATATATATATATATATATATATATATATATATATATATATATATATATATATATGAAGAGTATCATTGATTCATATTCAGTCATACATTTCTCTAAATCCACCGAGTTCATTCATTATTCATTCATTCACTTATTAGCCATTCACGGTAGTTCCCTATTAATATCATTGATACATATTCAGTCATTCTCTAAATTCACCGAGTTCATTAATTATTCATTCATTCTCTTATTATTCACTCATTCAAAGTCCTTTTCTATTAATATCATTGATTCATATTCAGTCATTCTCTAGATCCACCGAGTTCATTAATTATTCATTTATTCACTTATTCGCTCATTCACAATCCTTCCCTATCAATATCTTGGATTCATATCCAGTCATACATTTCTCTAAATCCACCGAGTTCATTGATTATTCATTCATTCACTTAGTATTCAGTCATTCACAATCCTTCCCTAATAATATTATTGATACATAGTTATTCTCTAAAGCCACAGTTTTCATTAGTTATTCATTCATTCACTTATTCACTCATTTACAGTCATTCTCTGTTAATATCATTGATTCATATTCAGTCAATCTCTAAATTCATTGAGTTCATTAATTATTCATTCATTCACTTTTCATTCACCCGTTCACAATCCTTCCCCATTAATATAATTGATACATAGTCATTCTCTAAAGCCACCGTTTTCATTCATTCATTCACTTATTCGCTCATTCACAATCCTTCCTTGTTAATATCATGGATTCATATCCAGTCATACATTTCTCTAAACCCACCCAGGTCATTCCTCAATAAGCTAGATATTCTCTTGGGTGTAACTTCTGTTTGCCTTATTACTCCTTGTCAGATAATGTCTTCTTTGCACATCCTACCTCATTATTATGGCTGTCATTTCTCGTATTTCCTATGAGCTTCCTTCCTTTCCTGGTGTCTTTGAGACTGTGTGATTTCTTCTTTATATCAGCAAGTTCTCTTTTCTGGTGCCTTTTCCAACCAGACGCCTTTTTTCAGTCTTTTTATACTTATTCTAATTCACGTCTTAATGTGTTAATGGGGGTTTTATATCATTCAAGTCTTCGCTGGTTCTTTTGGAAAGATGTGGTATGATATTTTTAGATGTTTCTTAGAATTGGTGGGAAAATATAAATGATTTGATTTCCTCGGGAGGTCGTCATGATAAGTTTACATTCTGAAGCAGAATTCGAGAAATGTGGAGTCTCTCTCTCTCTCTCTCTCTCTCTCTCTCTCTCTCTCTCTCTCTCTCTCTCTCAAGGACTTTATGAGAAATACCTACCGTCTAAACAAATAGATTTTAAATCTGATAGTGAAATTGTACAAATAGAATACCACCAAATAAACTCTTCCAACCCACTTCAGATTTGAATTCTTCTGAAACTTAGACTTCTGTTGCATGTGATATAGTAAGCAGATAACTCAAATTTAATAAACATTGCATAACCATTCCTAACATTCTCAAGACCTCATGAAATACTTTGGGGGTGTCGGACTCTTTATTCATAAAAGTTACTCAAATCTCAAAACGTTATTTAATAAGCTCCCACGAAGCATTCGAATGATTGAAGACATTAAGGCTTTCAAGAGGAAACTGAAGACTTTCTTATTTCACGAGTCCTTTGACAGTGACAATTTAACAGTAAATGAACAATACGCGATATGAAACGTTAAATACTCAGAACGAACAAGGTAAAACGACAGTGGAGGTCCTGTAGAGAGTGGGGTTCCCCTGCTGTATGGGACCGGAAAAGCAGCCATCAAAGTAAGTAAAGTCTTGGCCTTTTGGAAACATCCCTGACTCCGAACCCGTGGGTCGGGAGCATGATAGTTTCCAGTAGTGTCCGCTACATCAAAGTTCTAGTTCCTTATGGATTGGGTTCTCAGCAGCCATTTCCTGGACCTTCCTGGTCCTAGATTGAGTGGAAATGAGGTCTTGGTACATATGAATTATATTTATAGATATAATAGGTCTCCAGGATATTTTCCTGTCCTTTATCTCTATTTTTCATGATCCTTTAAAACTTCATACTCCTCTAAACTCAAAATGGAAATTATACTTCATCCAACCTCAGATTGGAATATATCCTATACTAAATTTTTTTAATGAGGCGCGTTTGCACCGACTCGCAGGGGTGCCCTTTTAGTTCCGAAAAGTTTCCTGCTATCTGATTGGTTAGAATGATCTTGTCCAACCAGTCAGCGATCAGGAAACTTTTCAGAGCTAAAAGGGCACCCCTGCAAGTCGGTGTAAATCTGCCTCACTAAAAAGAATTGACTATAAATTGTTACCTGTTCTGGCCACCAAAGCTCTAGCCGTGTTTAGGGCACAGCATATTCACTCCAACAGGGAAAAGTAGCCCAGTGAGGAAAGGAAATGAGTAAATAAATAAAGTACAAGAGAAGTGATGAGCAATTAAAATAACATATTTTAATAACATAAACAACATTGTAATATATCTTTCGTAATTAAACTATAGAAAGAGATCCATGTGAACCTGTTCAACATAGAAACATTCACTGTAAGTTTGAACTTCTGAAGTTCCACCGATACAACTGCCTGATTAGGAAGATCATTCCACCAATTGAACAAACAAATGATAATGATAATTATCATAATTATTATTTAGTAATTCCTGAACTAGGTGTAAAAGCTTAAAGAAGATATAATTAGTTTTAAAAAGCAAAGCCACCAGGATATAGAAACTTTTTTTTTTTTTTTTTTTACTTTTATTAAGAAAATATACAGTTTACAAGTTCAGTTTTGCAAATACATATTCATAATATAAACATATATACTTTAATATTTGTTTTCTCGATGTGTTTTATAATTCATCATTTACATATACTAACATTAGTCATTTAGATAAATATTTACAGAACATAATAAATCAAGACAATCTGATAATGCAATAAATAGGGATTTCTACAATTTATATATGTTAAACTTGAATTATTATGAAGGAATTTCTCACTTACACAATGTTACTCATTTTTCTCGAAATTAACATATTCTTCAGTAAAATTTAACAGACATTTTAGTGTAGTGACTTGAAATTAACATATTCTTTAGTAAAATTAACAGACATTTTAGTCTAGTGACTTGACATTAACATATTCTTTAGTAAAATTTAACAGACATTTTAGTCTAGTGACTTGAAATTAACATATTGTTTAGTAAAATTCAACAGACATTTTAGTCTAGTGACTTGACATTAACATATTCTTTAGTAAAATTAACAGACATTTTAGTCTAGTGGACTTGACATTAACATATTCTTTAGTAAAATTCAACAGACATTTTAGTCTAGTGACTTGACATTAACATATTGTTTAGTAAAATTCAACAGACATTTTAGTCTAGTGACTTGACATTAACATATTCTTTAGTAAAATTTAACAGACATTTTAGTCTAGTGACTTGACATTAACATATTCTTTAGTAAAATTAACAGACATTTTAGTCTAGTGACTTGACATTAACATATTCTTTAGTAAAATTCAACAGACATTTTAGTCTAGTGACTTGACATTAACATATTCTTTAGTAAAATTTAACAGACATTTTAGTCTAGTGACTTGAAATTAACATATTGTTTAGAAAAAATTAACAGACATTTTAGTCTAGTGACTTGACATTAACATATTCTTTAGTAAAATTAACAGACATTTTAGTCTAGTAACTTGACATTAACATATTCTTTAGTAAAATTTAACAGAAATTTTAGTCTAGTGACTTGAAATTAACATATTGTTTAGAAAAATTTAACAGACATTTTAGTCTAGTGACTTGACATTAACATATTCTTTAGTAAAATTAACAGACATTTTAGTCTAGTGACTTGACATTAACATATTCTTTAGTAAAATTCAACAGACATTTTAGTCTAGTGACTTGACATTAACATATTCTTTAGTAAAATTTAACAGACATTTTAGTCTAGTGACTTGAAATTAACATATTGTTTAGAAAAATTTAACAGACATTTTAGTCTAGTGACTTGAAATTAACATATTCTTTAGTAAAATTTAACAGACATTTTAGTCTAGTGACTTGAAATTAACATATTGTTTAGTAAAATTTAACAGACATTTTAGTCTAGTGACTTGAAATTAACATATTGTTTAGTAAAATTTAACAGACATTTTAGTCTAGTGACTTGACATTAACATATTCTTTAGTAAAATTAACAGACATTTTAGTCTAGTGACTTGACATTAACATATTCTTTAGTAAAATTCAACAGACATTTTAGTCTAGTGACTTGACATTAACATATTCTTTAGTAAAATTTAACAGACATTTTAGTCTAGTGACTTGAAATTATCATATTGTTTAGAAAAATTTAACAGACATTTTAGTCTAGTGACTTGACATTAACATATTCTTTAGTAAAATTTAACAGACATTTTAGTCTAGTGACTTGAAATTAACATATTGTTTAGAAAAATTTAACAGACATTTTAGTCTAGTGACTTGACATTAACATATTCTTTAGTAAAATTTAACAGACATTTATCCTCTAGTGACTAACAATATTAATCTTGTCTTGAATACTCTACTTTTAATAGAAGAAATCATGCTTAACTCATCTGCTGAGGGCATTACTGTTATGTATTATTGTAATAATGTACTATATTATTTCAAGTGTTGCAGGTATTGCGCAACATTGCATCATATTGCATGAATAAAACATGTTATGCTTTGTACATAAGTGTAATGATTTGTTTTGTTATTAGAATTCAAACATTTGTTGATTACCTCAAAGATAGGATGTAATTCTTTAAGTTTTGTACTGGATAGGATTTAAGTCTTTTCAGAGCGATGCTCTTTT
>NC_090740.1:110721219-110744267 GCF_036898095.1 Palaemon carinicauda | reverse complement strand
GAGGATGAGGAGGAGGAGGACGAGGAGGAGGAGGGTTGTTAAGTCCTCAGGAATCCTCTTTAATCTTTCAGAAAGCAGGAAATGATAAGCTGGTAATGATTCACGCTTTTTTTTTGGAGAGGCTTTTTAGAAGGAAAGTCATTTTATATTATATTTGGCAGGGAGGAGAGAGAGAGAGAGAGGAGAGAGAGAGAGAGAGAGAGAGGAGATTTATGCATGGATTATATAAACATACGGTATGTGTATATATATATACATATATATATATATATATATACATATATATATATATATATATATATATACATATATATATATACATATACATATACATATATATATATGTGTGTGTGTGTATATATGTATATATTTATGGTATATATATATATATATATATATATCTGTGTGCATATGTATACTGTATATAATTATATATATATATATGTATATGTATATGTATATATGCACATATATACAGGTACATACATGACATATATATATATATATATATATATCTGTGTGCATATGTATACTGTATATAATTATATATATGTATATATATGCACACATACATGTACATACATACATACATACATACATACATACATAGATCGCCCAAGAAACATCAATTCAGCATTGATGTCAAGTGCATAAATTGGACTGGAAATTGAAATGGACCTACCTTAATGACTTCTTGATTTTTCATTCAGCCAAGAAATTCCTGGAATCCAATGCAGGTCATCAGTATTTGCTGATGGCCGTCGGGAATTCCATTCCAGCCTGGAATCAGAAGGCAATTTCTTTAAAGACCTGCTTTGGCACGAAGTTTGTCATTGTGCAGGTCACTTGCATGAGAGATGGCCTGTTATAGATTATCTGTTATTATTATTACTTGCTAAGCTACAGGCCTAGTTGGAAAAGCCGGTTGCTATAAGCCCAGGGGCCCCAACAAGGAAAATAGCCCAGTGAGGAAAGGAAACAAAGAAATATAACATTTTAAGAACAGTAACATCATTAGAATATATATTTCCTATATAAACTATAAAACATATATGTATATATATACACACATTATATATATATATATATATATATATACATATATATATATATATATATATATATATAAATATATATATATATATATATCCTTTAAAGTAATCCTCAACCTCCACTTATCGTGAATGCCGCTGAAGTCCTACACGGAGAAATAGCCGTCACTTTTCAACCCGGATCAGTTTGACAATCTCGCCTTGGGACTACGCCGTTGGTTTTCAGGTTTTATCAAAATACCTCTGCTGCAGAAGGCACCGAAGACTAGTTTCCCAGAGGGCCTTGTGAGAAGTATCACCTGTCGCCAATTCGAAGCATTGCTAGTCTTTCAAATTTCATCCTTTGAGCCTTAAGGATTCATATCTTTTATTGATTATATGACGTTTTAAAGGTTTAAAGGCCACTCATAAATGGCAGAGACAAGGGACAATGCCGTAGAGATTGACCATATATACATATGATCAGCTCCCAAGCCCCCTCTCCACCCAAGCTAGGACCAAGGATGGCAAGGTAATGGCTGCTGATGACCCAGCAGATAGACCTATAGGCTACTCCAACCCCCCCCCTATCCTTAGCTAACAAGGATGGTGAGGTTGCAGATACCAAAGAAACTAACGAATTTGAGCGGTACTCTAACCCCAGTCTGGCGTTCACCAGTCAGGGACGTTACCACAAAACTTTTCTAAGAAGTAAGGAGCTCTATGTTAAATTACTATATGTATTAAGGAGCTTTGCTGATAAATTTATATATATATATACATACATACATACATACACACACACACACACATATATATATATATATATATATAAACATCAAATCCAGCTGTTTCTAGTCCACTGCAGAACAAAGACCTCAGCAAACATACCTGTATTCATATCTGAGGAGTGGCCATTTCATCTCCACGCTGGCCAGTTCGGATTGGTGAAGGTAGGAGATTTTCGTCGATCGCCCTCAGAAAACCGTCCTAGTATGAATGGTCCTGACTAGTACAACTTTTGCTGATCATGGCGTTGCGCAAACCCTTTCACCACGTTCAGGTATCTCATCTCAGAAAGGGGAATGTAGTGTATATATATATATATATATTATATATATATATAAATAAAAGAGACTATGGAACGCCATCTAAAGCAACTAGTGAATCAATTCATTCCCGATTTGAACGTGTTTTCAACTTCAAACAAGAATAAGATTTTCCCGCCAAAAGAAATGAGATTTCAACCGCCAATTCTTAGGTACTCCCAGGTCCCATTCCTTCTCCCGGCTTGACGAATGTGCTCTGAAGTCATTGAGGATTTGGCCTTTCATTTATTACTCTCTCTCTCTCTCTCTCCTCTCTCTCTCTCTCTCTGGACCTTATCGCCAAATGGCACTCGATTAATCACTGTAGGAGCCCGCGGAGATGGCGAAGGAGGAGAGAAGGAACTTGGGTAGTCTCTTAACAGTAATATACTGTATATATATAGACGCATACTCATATATATATAGTTTAATCTTTAACTATTATCCACAACCCCCTCCCCCCCTCCCCTCGTCTCCGATATAGTTTAATCTTTAACTATTATCCACAACCCCCTCCCCCCCTCCCCTCGTCTCCGCTGTAAACTCTTATGAGACTTAATTTTGTTGTTGTCCACAGTACGGATTCCTCAATTTTCTTTAGTTCGTAATTTATTACCTTCACGAAAAAAAAACCAGTTCCGAGAATTGAGCGAAAATGAGAAATAGCAATGACGAACGTAAAATTGGAGTTGGTTTTTTACAATATATTTACTTCAAAATAGGCTGATAAAGCAAGGAATTGACAAAATGTTTATATTAAGAAATAAGCCAGTAAAGGTATATGTATATGTATGTGTATATATATATATATATATATGAGAGAGAGAGAGAGAGAGAGAGAGAGAGATATGACAGCAGTAGCTAGTAGGAGTCAAATACCAGGTGTCAGTAGAAAGATTGGATGTAATGAGTTCAAAAGGGTAAAATTCTAGACCTGTTAGAATACCTGCTTTCAGAAGAGGGGGAATAATTAAAGATTTATCATATATATATATATATATATATCAAAAGAATATTGTTACTGTTCTTAAAATATCTGATTTTGATTGGTCATTACTTCTCTTAGTAGTTTATTTATTTCCTTTCCTCACTGAGTTGTTTTTTTTTCCCTTGTTGGAGCCCTTGGGCTTATAGCATCCTGCTTTTCCAACTAGGGTTGTAACTTAGATTGTGATAATAATAATAATGATAATAATAATAATAATAATAATAATAATAATAAAAATATGTCTTACTTAGGGCATTTCCCTATGTGGAGGAGGTCCCATGACATAGCGAATTCGGTATTGAAGAGTATTTGTGGCTTATTTAAAAGATAAATTAGTGTTATTGAAAAAATTATCATATATGAGTATATATATATATATGTATGTATATATATATTTATATATCTATGCATTATATATATATATATATAAATATATATATATATATATATATATAATGTGTGTGTGTTTGCTTGTGTAAATATGTAAATGTAAATATATATATATATAGTATATATATATATATATATATTCACGCATATTTATTCACAGATATGCATTTGCATATAATACACACGCATACGCGCACACACACACACACACACATATATATATATATATATATTATATATATACACACTACACACACACACACCCACATACCGTATATATATATTCTGGAGTAATATTTAGTGGAAAACCAGATGTTGACAGAACTGGGGTCAATAAACGAAACAAGTTTTGCGAAATGGTCACTGCACCGGAAAAACAAAAAACAAATCACTAGACCAGAAGAACTCTCCAATCACAACAAATGGGTTTTGCAGTCTTATATCAGTAAACAAGTCATTATTTTCCCTGCTCTTATTCCAGCATGCTGAACTTTTCAAGTAGTCTACCTTAGACATAACTAACCTCGTAAACATGAAAACAAAGGCTGAACAAAATAAAAAAAGGGGCTATCTTTATCTAGTCATTGGCTAGTGCCATAGCCTCTGTGCCATGGTCTTCCAGTGTCTTGGGTTAGAGATCTCTTGCTTGAGGGTACACTCGGGCACACTATTCTATCTTATTTTTCTTTCTCTGGTTTTATTGAATTTGTTTATAGTTTATATAGGTGATATTTATTTTAATGATACTCTTCTTAAAATATTTCATTTTTCCTTGTTTCCTTTCCTCACTGTGCTATTTTTCCCTGTTGGAGCCCCTTGGCTTATAGCATCCTGCTTTTCCGACTAGTGCTGTAGCTTAGCTTAGCAACTAATAATAATAATAATAATAATAATAATAATTAGTTATATCCTTATTTCCTTTCCTCACTGGGCTATTTTTCCCCAGTTTGAGCCATTTGGGCATATAACATCCCGCTTTTCCAACTGGGGTTGTAACTTAGCTAGTAATATATATATATATATATATGTGTGTGTGTGTGTGTGTGTGTGTGTGTGTATGAAGACTTTGTGTTTTAAGAAAATTCACCGAATTCATTCATTATTCATTCATTCACTTATTATTCACTCATTCACAGTCCATCCATATATATATCATTGATACATATTCAGTCATTCTCTAAATCCAACGAGTTCATTAATTATTCATTCATTCTCTTATTATTCACTCATTCAAAGGCCTTTTCTATTAATATCATTGATTCATACTCAGTCATTCTCTAGATCCACCGAGTTCATTAATTATTCATTCATTCACTTATTCGCTCATTCACAATCCTTCCCTATCAATATCTTGGATTCATATCCAGTCATACATTTCTCTAAATCCACCGAGTTCATTAATTATTCATTCATTCACTTAGTATTCACTCATTCACAATCCCTTCCCTAATAATATTATTGATACATAGTCATTCTCTAAAGCCACCGTTTTCATTAATTATTCACTCATTCACTTATTCGCTCATTCACAGTTCTTCTCTGTTAATATCATTGATTCATATTCAGTCATTCTCTAAATTCATTGAGTTCATTAATTATTCATTCATTCACTTATTCACTCATTTACAGCCCTTCCCTATTAATATCATGTATTCATATCCAGTCATTCTCTATTTTCATTGAGTTCATTAATTATTCATTCATTCACTTTTCATTCACCCGTTCACAATCCTTCCCCATTAATATAATTGATACATAGTCATTCTCTAAAGCCACCGTTTTCATTCATTCATTCACTTATTCGCTCATTCACAATCCTTCCTTGTTAATATCATGGATTCATATCCAGTCATACATTTCTCTAAACCCACCCAGGTCATTCCTCAATAAGCTAGATATTCTCTTGGGTGTAACTTCTGTTTGCCTTATTACTCCTTGTCAGATAATGTCTTCTTTGCACATCCTTCCTCATTATTATGGCTGTCATTTCTCGTATTTCCTATGAGCTTCCTTCCTTTTCCTGGTGTCTTTGAGACTGCGTGATATCTTTTTTATATCAGCAAGTTCTCTTTTCTGGTGCCTTTTCCAACCAGACGCTTTTTTTCAGTCTTTTTATACTTATTCTATTTCACGTCTTAATGTGTTCATGGGGGTTTTATATCATTCAAGTCTTCACTGGTTCTTTTGAAAAGATGTGGTATAATATTTTTAGATGTTTCTTAGAATTAGTGGGAAGATATAAATGATTTGATTTCCTTGGGAGGTCGTCATGATAAGTTTACATTCTGAAGCAGAGTTCGAGGAATGTGAAGTCTATCTCTCTCTCTCTCTCTCTCTCTCTCTCTCTCTCTCTCTAGGACTTTATGAGAAATGCTTACCGTCTAAACAAATAGATTTTAAATCCGTTAGTGAAATTTTACAAGATAAAATACCACCAAATACACTTTTCCTCCCACCTTCAGATTTGAATTCTTCTGAAACTTAGACTTCTGTTGAATGAGATACAGTAAGCGGATATTTAAAATTTAATAAACATTACATAACCAGTCGTAACATTTTCAAGTCCTCATGAAATACTTTGGGGGTGTCGGACTCTTTATTCATAAAAAGTTACTCAAATCTCAAAACGTTATTTAATAAGCTCCCACGAAGCATTCGAATGATCGAAGACATTAAGGCTTTCAAGAGGAAACTGAAGACTTTCTTATTCCAACAGTCATAAAACAGTGACGATTCAACAGTAAATGAACAATACGCGATATGAAACGTTAAATACTCAGAACGAACAAGGTAAAACGACAGTGGAGGTCCTGTAGACGAGTGGGGTTCCCCTGCTGTATGGGACCGGAAAAGCTGCCATCAAAGTAAGTAAAGTCTTGGCCTTTTGGAAACATCCCTGACTCGGAACCCGTGGGTCGGGAGCATGATAGTTTCCAGTAATGTCCGCTACATCAAAGTTCTAGTTCCTTATGGATTGGGTTCTCAGCAGCCATTTCCTGGACCTTCCTGGTCCTAGATTGAGTGGAAATGAGGTCTTGGTACATATGATTTATATTTATAGATATAATAGGTCTCCAGGATATTTTCCTGTCCTTTATCTCTATTTTTCATGATCCTTTAAAACTTCATACTCCTCTAAACTCAAAATGGAAATTATACTTCATCCAACCTCAGATTGGAATATATCCTATACTAAATTTTTTTAATGAGGCGCGTTTGCACCGACTCGCAGGGGTGCCCTTTTAGTTCGTAAAAGTTTCCTGCTATCTGATTGGTTAGAATTATCTTGTCCAACCAATCAGCGATCAGGAAACTTTTCAGAGCTAAAAGGGCACCCCTGTAAGTCGGTGTAAATCTGCCTCACTAAAAAGAATTGACTATAAATTGTTACCTGTTCTGGCCACCAAAGCTCTAGCCGTGTTTAGGGCACAGCATATTCACTCCAACAGTGAAAAGTAGCCCAGTGAGGAAAGGAAATGAGTAAATAAATAAAGTACAAGAGAAGTGATGAGCAATTAAAATAACATATTTTAATAACATAAACAACATTGTAATATATCTTTCGTAATTAAACTATAGAAAGAGATCCATGTGAGCCTGTTCAACATAGAAACATTCACTGTAAGTTTGAACTTCTGAAGTTCCACCCGATACAACTGCCTGATTAGGAAGATCATTCCACCAATTGGGCGAACAAATGATAGTAATAATTATCATAATTATTATTTAGTAATTCCTGAACTAGGTGTAAAAGCTTAAAGAAGATATAATTAGTTTTAAAAAGCAAAGCCACCAGGATATAGAAACTTTTTTTTTTTTTTTTTTTTTACTTTGATTAAGAAAATATACAGTTTACAAGTTCAGTTTTGCAAATACATATTCATAATATAAACATATATACTTTAATATTTGTTTTCTCGATGTGTTTTATAATTCATCATTTACATATACTAAAATTAGTCATTTAGATAAATATTTACAGAACATAATAAATCAAGACAATCTGATAATGCAATAAATAAGGATTTCTACAATTTATATATGTTAAACTTGAATTATTATGAAGGAATTTCTCACTTACACAATGTTACTTATTTTTCTCGAAATTAACATATTCTTTAGTAAAATTCAACAGACATTTTAGTCTAGTGACTTGAAATTAACATATTCTTTAGTAAAATTCAACAGACATTTTAGTCTAGTGACTTGAAATTAACATATTCTTTATTAAAATTCAACAGACATTTTAGTCTAGTGACTTGAAATTAACATATTCTTCAGTAAAATTCAACAGACATTTTAGTCTAGTGACTTGAAATTAACATATTCTTCAGTAAAATTCAACAGACATTTTAGTCTAGTGACTTGAAATTAACATATTCTTCAGTAAAATTCAACAGACATTTTAGTCTAGTGACTTGAAATTAACATATTCTTCAGTAAAATTCAACAGACATTTTAGTCTAGTGACTTGAAATTAACATATTCTTCAGTAAAATTCAACAGACATTTTAGTCTAGTGACTTGAAATTATTCAGTAAAATTCAACAGACATTTTAGTCTAATGACTTGAAATTAACATATTCTTTAGTAAAATTTAACAGACATTTATCCTCTAGTGACTAACAATATTAATCTTGTCTTGAATACTCTACTTTTAATAGAAGAAATCATGCTTAACTCATCTGCTGAGGGCATTACTGTTATGTATTATTGTAATAATGTACTATATTATTTCAAGTGTTGCAGGTATTGCGCAACATTGCATCATATTGCATGAATAAAACATGTTATGCTTTGTACATAAGTGTAATGATTTGTTTTGTTATTAGGATTCAAACATTTGTTGATTACCTCAAAGATAGGATGTAATTCTTTATAGTTTTGTACTGGAGTAGGATTTAAGTCTTTTCAGAGCGATGCTCTTTTGTTTTGGTTTTGTCAGATTGTGTATGATGCTCCACACACACTTAGGAGTCAGCTGTCACAGAGTAATGTAGCCATAAGTTTATTAAACTTGTATTTTAAGAATACCAACGTATCATTAAATCCCACCAAGAAAAATTGACGACCAAAGATGGGATCAGCTGAGAAATAATTACTAACAATTCTTCATCTATGTTCCAGGTAATTATTATGGTTAATAGAACTTCCTATGAACTCATACTTAAAAATTACCTTTTTTAAAAAGCAAAACCACCAGGATATAGAATTAGGAAAAAACTAAGAACGCGCTAATGACATGATAGTAATAGACATGAGATCAGGTAAAGAAGGTCATGAATAAAATGGGTAAAGAATACGAACTTTCGAAATTTCGTTTTTTCATTAACTAATGAGTATCAACATCGTTAACAGTGTCATTATATAGTTTTCTCGAAACACTCGTTAGTCTGTGACCTTATTCCACGAACCTTAATTTTCGGTTTTTTTTTTGTTTTTTTTTTTTGAACTCAGTATCGTTCTTATAATATGCTATGTCACTCTTTATTATAATTTGATTAGGATCTTTAGACCTAGATAATTATTGTGATTAATAGTCATTATTTTATATATGGTTTAAGTGAATGTCATTGTATTCCTAAAAAAGGTAATATATTTAAGATTTTTGAAAAAAAAAAAACAGCTAAAAAAAGGATTCTGCAATGTACCCTCTTTTCCTTGGTTTAAATGAGAAAAAAATATCAATGCTCTCTCTCTCTCTCTCTCTCTCTCTCCTTTAACAATAATCTACCAAGTAATCAGTTGAAAGTATACTCTCTCTCTCTCTCTCTCTCTCTCTCTCTCTCCTTTAACAATAATCTACCAAGTAATCAGTTGAAAGTATACTCTCTCTCTCTCTCTCTCTCTCTCTCTCTCTCCTTCAACAAAAATCTAACAAGTAATCAGTTGAAAGTATGCTCTCTCTCTCTCTCTCTCTCTCTCTCTCTTTAACAATAATCTAACAAGTTATCAGTTGAAAGTATCTCTCTCTCTCTCTCTCTCTCTCTCTCTCCTTTAACAATAATCTACCAAGTAATCAGTTGAAAGTATACTCTCTCTCTCTCTCTCTCTCTCTCTCTCTCTCTCTCTTTCTCTCTCTCTCTCTCTCTCCTTCAACAAAAATCTAACAAGTAATCAGTTGAAAGTATGCTCTCTCTCTCTCTCTCTCTCTCTCTCCTCTCTCTCTTTAACAATAATCTAACAAGTTATCAGTTGAAAGTATCTCTCTCTCTCTCTCTCTCTCTCTTTAAGAATAATCTAACAAGTAATCAGTTGAAAGTATGCTCTCTCTCTCTCTCTCTCTCTCTCTCTCTCTCTTTAACAAGTAATCAGTTGAAAGTATGCTCTCTCTCTCTCTCTCTCTCTCTCTCTCTCTCTTTAAGAATAATCTAACAAGTAATCAGTTGAAAGTATGCTCTCTCTCTCTCTCTCTCTCTCTCTCTCTCTCTTTAACAACTAATCAGTTGAAAGTATGCTCTCTCTCAAGTATGCTCTCTCTCTCTCTCTCTCTCTCTCTCTCTCTCTCTCTCTTTAAGAATAATCTAACAAGTAATCAGTTGAAAGTATGCTCTCTCTCTCTCTCTCTCTCTCTCTTTTTAAGAATAATCTAACAAGTAATCAGTTGAAAGTATGCTCTCTCTCTCTCTCTCTCTCTCTCTCTCTCTTAAAGAATAATCTAACAAGTAATCAGTTGAAAGTATGCTCTCTCTCTCTCTCTCTCTCTCTCTCTCTCTTTAACAAGTAATCAGTTGAAAGTATGCTCTCTCTCTCTCTCTCTCTCCTCTTTCTCTCTCTCTCTCTCTCTCTCTCTCTCTCTTTTTAAGAATAATCTAACAAGTAATCAGTTGAAAGTATGCTCTCTCTCTCTCTCTCCTCTCTCTCTCTCTCTCTCTTTAAGAATAATCTAACAAGTAATCAGTTGAAAGCATACACTCTCTCTCTCTCTCTCTCTCTCTCTCTCTTTAACAATAATCTAACAAGTAAGCAGTTGAAAGTATCTCTCTCTCTCTCTCTCTCTCTGGATATGCCCGAGTGCATTAAAAGCCGACGTAATCAATCATGTCTCTTGAAAGCAAACCAAAGCAGGTAATTAATATTATGATTGATAGCATGTCAGGGAAATATAATCAATTATGCCACTGGTCTAGTCATCAAGGAACGATGTTTGATGTGGTCAGTAACTGGATAGGTTGCCACTAGTGCAAGCCAGACATAGATTTTAGCAGTTTAGTACTGCTGTCAGAAAATTAAACTGAAGGGACATTCAGGAAAGCGCAGACCTCCGCCGCGGCATCGCATTTCTCGACATTTTGCTTGACCTTGATCTTGGCCTTTGACCTTAACATGTATTATTTGGCGGGGATTTTCATACACTCAAATATGAACAAAGTTTGAAGTCTGCGAGAACGCTGTCCAAACATATGACTGATTCCGTGAATTGATCCTTTTTCTTGACCGTGACCTTGACCTTTGACCTTAACATGTATTAATTGGCGGGGGTTTTCATACTCTCAAATATGAACCAAGTTTGAAGTGTCTGTGACAACGATGTCCAAACTTATGGCTGATTACGTGAATTGGACCTTTTTCTTGACCTTGACCTTGACCGTTGACCTTAACATGTATTAATTGGCGGGGGTTTTCATACTCTCAAATATGAACCTAAGTTTGAAGTGTCTGTGACAACGATGTCCAAACTTATGGCTGATTACGTGAATTGGACCTTTTTCTTGACCGTGACCTTGACCGTTGACCTTAACATGTATTAATTGGCGGGGGTTTTCATACTCTCAAATATGAACCAAGTTTGAAGTGTCTGTGACAACGATGTCCAAACTTATGGCTGATTACGTGAATTGGACCTTTTTCTTGACCTTGACCTTGACCGTTGACCTTAACATGTATTAATTGGCGGGGGTTTTCATACTCTCAAATATGAACCAAGTTTGAAGTGTCTGTGACAACGATGTCCAAACTTATGGCTGATTACGTGAATTGGACCTTTTTCTTGACCGTGACCTTGACCTTTGGACTTAACATTTAATAATTGGCGTGGATTTTTATACACTCAAATATGAACCTAAGTTTGAAGTGTCTGCAACAACGATGTCCAAACTTATGGCTGATTACGTGAATTGGACCTTTTTCTTGACCTTGACCTTGACCGTTGACCTTAACATGTATTAATTGGCGGGGGTTTTCATACTCTCAAATATGAACCAAGTTTGAAGTGTCTGCGACAACGATGTCCAAACTTATGGCTGATTACGTGAATTGGACCTTTTTCTTGACCGTGACCTTGACCTTTGACCTTAACATGTATTAATTGGCGTGGATTTTCATACACTCAAATATGAACCAAGTTTGAAGTCTTTGCGACAACGATGTCCAAACTTATGGCTGATTACGTGAATTGGACCTTTTTCTTGACCGTGACCTTGACCTTTGGACTTAACATTTAATAATTGGCGTGGATTTTCATACACTCAAATATGAACCTAAGTTTGAAGTGTCTGCAACAACGATGTCCAAACTTATGGCTGATTACGTGAATTGGACCTTTTTCTTGACCTTGACCTTGACCGTTGACCTTAACATGTATTAATTGGCGGGGGTTTTCATACTCTCAAATATGAACCAAGTTTGAAGTGTCTGCGACAACGATGTCCAAACTTATGGCTGATTACGTGAATTGGACCTTTTTCTTGACCGTGACCCTTGACCTTTGGACTTAACATTTAATAATTGGCGTGGATTTTCATACACTCAAATATGAACCTAAGTTTGAAGTGTCTGCGACAACGATGTCCAAACTTATGGCTGATTACGTGAATTGGACCTTTTTCTTGACCTTGACCTTGACCGTTGACCTTAACATGTATTAATTGGCGGGGGTTTTCATACTCACAAATATGTACCAAGTTTGAAGTGTCTGTGACAACGATGTCCAAACTTATGGCTGATTACGTGAATTGGACCTTTTTCTTGACCATGACCTTGACCTTTGACCTTAACATGTATTAATTGGCGTGGATTTTCATACACTCAAATATGAACCAAGTTTGAAGTCTTTGCGACAACGATGTCCAAACTTATGGCTGATTACGTGAATTGGACCTTTTTCTTGACCGTGACCTTGAACTTTGACCTTGACCTTGCAAAATTTAATCATTTCCAAAGAGAGAGAGAGAGAGAGGTTTTATCTATATTATATCAATAAAAGTGACATCAACATTAAATTACAATTATTGATATATCTCTGACCAGCTTCTCATTCCCTCTGGTTCAAATCTGCTTTAAAACCAATCTTTTTTACCCTTTGAACAGTAATAGGCTCCTTAAGGTTGTGGTCGCCGAGGTGGTAACGTCCCTGACTGTTGAACGCCAGACTGGGGTTCGAGTCCCTCTCAAACCCGTTAGTTCCTTTGGTCGCTGCAACCTCATTAACCTTGTGAGCTAAGGATGTGGGGGAGGGGAGTTTGGAGTAACCTATAGGTCCATCTGCTGAGGCATCAGCAGCCATTGCCTGGCCCTCCTTGGTCCTAGCTTGGGGGGAGGGGGGGCTTGGGTGCTGATTATATGTATATATGGTCAGTCTCTAGGGCATTGTCCAGCCTGATAGGACAGTGCATGTCTAGGCGATGTGGTAACGTCCCTGACTGGTGAACGCCAGACTGGGGTTCGAGTCCCTCTCAAACCCGTTAGTTCCTTTGGTCAGTGCAACCTCACCATCCTTGTGAGGTAAGTATTGGGGGTTTGGGGGAGCCTATAGGTTTATCTACTGAGGCATCAGTAGCCACTGCCTGACCCTCCTTGGTCCTAGGTTAGGTGGAGAGGGGGCTTGGGTGCTGATTATATGTACATATGGACAGTCTCTAGGGCATTGTCCTGCTTGATAGGACAGTGCATGTCTAGGCCGATGTGGTAACATCCCTGACTGGTGAACGCCAGACTGAGGTTCGAGTCCCGCTTAAACTCGTTAGTTTCTTTGATCGCTGCAACCTCGTCATCCTTGTGAGCTAAGGATTGGGGTTTGGAGTAGCCTATAGGTCTATCTACTGTGTCATCAGCAGCCATTGCCTGGCTCTCCTTGGTCCTAGCTTTGGTGGAGAGGGAGGGTGTCTTTGGCATTGTCCTGCTTGATAGGGCAATATCACTGTCCCTTGCCTCTGCCATTCATGAGCGGCCTTTGAACCTTTAGTGTCTTCAGAGCTATGAAAGAATAGCCAATAAGTCTGAATGTTTTATATGATTTAGCCTTGACGCGGTCTTCAAATAACACAGGGTAATAATAAATAAATAAACAGTGATAAATAATATTATGGGAAATATACCTCATCCGAATTAATATAGTTTTGCTTTAGACATTATTATTATTATTAATTGCTAAGCTACAACCCTAGTTGGAAAAGCAGAATGCTATAAGCCCAGGGGCTCCAAAAGGGAAAATAGCCCAGCGAGGAAAGGATACAAGGAAAAAATAAATATTTTTAGAATAATATTAAAATAAATATCTCCTATTTAAACTATGGAAACTTTAACAAAACAAGAGGAAGAGAAATAGGATAAAATAGTGTGCCCGAGTGTACCTTCAAACTATAAAATATAAAAGAAACGAAGCATTTTATTTTCGGTTAAAACAAAATAATCATCTTAATTATGATTTATGATTAATAAATATTAACCAGAGTTGTATGTATGTCCACAGTACTGAGACAAGTTCATGCAATCTTGTCTAGTTGGCTTTTTAAGTAACCTCTTATTATTATTATTATTATTATTATTATTATTATTATTATTATTATTATCATCATCATTATTATTATTATTATTATTATTATTATTATTATTATTATTATTATCATTATTATTATTATTATTATTGTTTTCATTATTATTATTATCATTATTATTATTATTATTATTATTATTATTATTATTATTATTATTCATTGCTAAGCTACAACCCTATTTGAAAAAGCAAGATGCCTAAAAGCCCAGGGGCTCCAACAGAGAAAAAAGCCCAGTGAGGAAAGGAAGCAAGGAAAAATAAAATATCTTTAGAACAGTGACACTGAAATAAATGTTTCCTTATAAACTATAAAAACTTCAACGTAGTTGATGTATAGATGTATAAATGTTGCCATTGGAAGATTTTCATTATTTTCTCTAAAATTATTTTGGTATCACAATATTTGTTATAACTAAATAATCATTGTCAGACATCTAAGTAATTTAACATTCATTTTCTTTATTTATAGTTGAATCAGATTGTAATTCATTTTTAAACCTAGTTGATGTAGGGATGTATAAGATTTTTATTATTTTTTCTAAAAGTAATTTGGTTGTACAGTATTTGTTATAACTAAATAGTCATTGTCAGATATATGTAAATAATTTATCATTAATTTCTTTATTTAAATTTATCATTAATTTCTTTATTTAAATTTATCATTAATTTCTTTATTTAAATTTATCATTAATTTCTTTATTTAAATTTATCATTAATTTCTTTATTTATAGGTAATGACGAGATCCCAACGAACTCAAGAAAATGGCAAGTAACTCAAGACTGAGACAGTCTCTGAAGCTAATGTCCTACTCACCATCATGAATCCAAATGAAGATTTGTCAACTTATCTAAGCGAGGTAAAAATGTCTCACGTGTGACCTGTAGAGAAAACCCTTCAAGAGATGGACTTCGAGGACTACCAAACTGACTTCATCACGACCTTACCAGACCAGAGATGCACTTCAGGCGACTGCCTGGGCAGAGCCCCTTCCCTGGTCACCTCCTCCCCTCCAAACACTGAATTTGGGCTGCCCCAGTCGAGGACCACTTCGCACCCCGAGACGAACGTCTCGGATATACTCTCCGATGGAGGCAGCGATGACCTACCGGATATTTCCTTCCCGACTTATATGAAGGGCATCTACACCACTTGGGGCCTCTTGCTCCTGCTGGTGGGGGTCATAGGCAATCTTCTCGTGCCTGTCGTGGTCATGAGGGACAGGGAGCTACGAGGGGCCACGACCAGCGTCTTCATAGTCAACCTGGTGGTGGCTGATCTTCTGGTCCTCATTGTGTGTCTGCCTTCCCTCCTGCTGGAGCTCTACGCCCCTCCGGCCGTGTGGATCCTTCCAGGCTCGATGTGTGAGTGTTCTCTTTCATCTTTTACCTTCGTGTTTTCATAAGTGTTCTCTTTCATCTTTTACCTTCGTGTTTTCATAAGTGTTCTCTTTCATCTTTTACCTTCGTGTTTTCATAAGTGTTCTCTTTCATCTTTTACCTTCGTGTTTTCATAAGTGTTCTCTTTCATCTTTTACCTTTGTGTTTTCATAAGTGTTCTCTTTCATCTTTTACCTTCGTGTTTTCTTTATTTGCATTGTAGATATTTATTTCATTGTTGTTATATCTAATTCTAATATAAATTTTATTTGTTTCTATAATTTTATTGAAGTACAGCAAAATGTATTGCTGAATCTACTGATTATTTTGAATATAATCAGTAATATATTGTTATCTCGGTAGTAGACCCTCTTTTTACCAGGTTTTATTAAAAATAATTGTCACTGAGTCAACAATTGTTTTTAATAAAACCTTTTATTATTATTATTATTATTATTATTATTATTATTATTATTATTTTTATTACTATTATTATGTTTATTATTATTATTATTATTATGTTTATTATTATTAATGATAAATTAATTAACTAAATCACATCCAATTACTAATTCGATATTAAACACATATAGAAAACGAGACAAAATATTCTTCGTTTTATTTATTTTTTTTTTTTTTTACACTCGTTAGGATATACGGTTTCTGCTTAGAATTCTTGTTTACTCATTAGGGAAGGTGTGTGTTTTTTGTTTTGAGGGTGTGCATTACACACCCCTGAATACTCGTTAGATCTAAGGTGGGGGCAGATTTTTCATAAGTTGGTCCTTTTTTTCATATTTCGTCATAGCCCGTTATAGCAAGGAATATAAATATATTGTTGGTATACACAACAATTTTGCTTAAGTATGCAAAAATCTCTTGACTCGTCTTCACGGTCCTCTATTATTATTATTATTATTATTATTATTATTATTATTATTATTATTATTATTATTATTATTATTACAACTATTAGAATTATTATTATTATTATTATCATTATTATTATTATTATTATTATTATTATTATTATTAATAGTTAAGGTACAATCCTAGTTGGAAAAATAGGATGCTATAAGCCCAAGGGCTCCAACAGGGAAAAATACCCCAGTGAGGAAATGAAATAAATAAACTATATGAGAATTAATGAACAAACAAAATAAAACATCTCAAAAAACAGCATCAACACCAAAACAGATATTTCACTTTTGAGGTTCCATCGATTCAACTTCCCGATTAGGAAGATCATTCCACAACTTGGTCACAGCTGGAATGAAGCTTCTAGAATGCTGTGTAGTATTGAGCCTCATGATGGAGAAGGCCTGACTATTAGAATTAACTGCATGTCTGGTTTTGCGAACAGGATAAAACTGTTCAGGGAAGATCTGAATGTAAAGGATGGTCAGAATTAACAAAAATCATATGCAACATGCATAATGAACTAATTGAACGACGGTGCCAAAGATTAAAATCTAGATCAGGAATAAGAAATTTAATGGACCGTAAGTTCCTGTCCAACAAATTAAGATGACAATCAGCAGCTGAAGACCAGACAGGAGAACAATACTCGAAACAAGGTAGAATGAAAGAATTAAAACACTTGTTCACCGAAAATTTTAAAAGACTTTCTCAATAAGCCAATTATTTGTGCAATTGAAGAAGACACAGACCTAATTTGTTTCTCAAAAGAAAATTTGCTGTCGGGAATCACACCTAAAATTTTAAAAGTCATACAGAGTTAAAGAAACATTATCAATACTGAGATCCGCATGGTGAGGAGTGACTGTCTTTGACCTACTTACAGTCATACTTTGAATTTTGTTAGGATTCAACTTCATATCCCAAAAGAAGCAAGATTGCAATGAACCTACCATAATTAAGCAAAATATAAGCCAGCCAGCGAGCATCTTGCTTGTGTGTGGGCACCCTAACCAATCAAAATATTCTCGGGGGAATTTCTTGTCCATTCTCATCCTCATTTCTTTCTTTTAATCATCATCTTCCTCTTAGCATCCTTCCAACATCTCCTCCTCCTATTTCTTCACCGCCTCTGCCTTCTATCTTTTTTTTTCTTTTTCCTTGAGTATTTAGGAGAGTCATTACGTGCAAAGGCTGTTGCTGTAAAAGTTAAATACGTTGGCAAGATGACTTTGTTACAAAAAGAAAGAGAGAGGGGAAGATGAAAGAGGAGTATGTAGTGACGTTCTAATTGCGAAGTTTACATAAAGGTTTAGAGGCCGCTCATGAATGACAGAGACAAGGGACAGTGACATTGCCCTAGCAAGCAGGATAATGCCCTAGAGACTGACCATATTTACATATGATCAGTGCCCAAGCTAGGACCAAGGAGGGCCATGCAATGGCTGCTGATAGACCTATAGGCTCCCCCAAACCCACCCATCTTTAGTTCACAAGGATGGTGAGGTTGCAGCGACCAAAGAAACTAACGAGTTTGAGCGGGATTCGAACCCCAGTCTGGCTTACTGTTCTTAAATATTTTATTTTAATTGTTAATTATATAATTCTCTTATTTCCCTGTTTCCTTTCCTCACTGGGCTATTTTCCCTGTTGGAGCCCCTTGGCTTATATAAAGCATCTTGCTTTTTCAACTAGGTGTGTAGCTTAGCAAGTAATAATAATAATAACAATAATAATAATGATAATAATACAGTACATATCCAATTCTTCAATGCGACAGATGCCCTAAGAATAAGGGTTTTTGGGGAAGTGGATAAAGATAAAATGATAGTTAGTGTAGCGCCCCGAGGTCATTTCTCGTTTGCTTCATACATTTTTCCTTTTTTCCATGAAAAGATTTTCTTTTCTTTTATTCTTTCTTCGATTTTTTTTTCATACTCCGAAATTCCCTTTTCCTTTAAATCGCAATCGTAATTACAGCTTTGGATTTGGAACGACCTCAGTCACACTCACTTGACCCCGGTTCGAACTTCCAGCAAGTTTTAGCGGGTGCGATGTAGCGTTCAATCCTGGAAGGAAATGGCTCCAGACAATGAATGGTTTATATAGACACTGGTTTTAGTGGGTGCGATGTGGCGTTCTATCCTGGAAGGAAATGGCTCCAGACAATGAATGGTTTATGTAGACACTGGTTTTAGTGGGTGCGATGTGGCGTTCAATCCTGGAAGGAAATGGCTCCAGACAATGAATGGTTTATATAGACACTGGTTTTAGTGGGTGCGATGTTGCGTTCTATCCTGGAAGGAAATGGCTCCAGACAATGAAAGGTTTATATAGACACTGGTTTTAGTGGGTGCGATGAGGCGTTCAATCCTGGAAGGAAATGGCTGCAGACAATGAATGGTTTATGTAGACACTGGTTTTAGTGGGTGCGATGTGGCGTTCAATCCTGGAAGGAAATGGCTCCAGACAATGAATGGTTTATATAGACACTGGTTTTAGTGGGTGCGATGTGGCGTTCTATCCTGGAAGGAAATGGCTGCAGACAATGAATGGTTTATGTAGACACTGGTTTTAGTGGGTGCGATGTGGCGTTCAATCCTGGAAGGAAATGGCTGCAGACAATGAATGGTTTATATAGACACTGGTTTTAGTGGGTGCGATGTGGCGTTCTATCCTGGAAGGAAATGGCTGCAGACAATGAATGGTTTATATAGACACTGGTTTTAGTGGGTGCGATGTGGCGTTCAATCCTGGAAGGAAATGGCTGCAGACAATGAATGGTTTATATAGACACTGGTTTTAGTGGGTGCGATGTGGCGTTCAATCCTGGAAGGAAATGGCTGCAGACAATGAATGGTTTATATAGACACTGGTTTTAGTGGGTGCGACGTGGCGTTCTATCCTGGAAGGAAATGGCTGCAGACAATGAATGGTTTATGTAGACACTGGTTTTAGTGGGTGCGATGTGGCGTTCTATCCTGGAAGGAAATGGCTCCAGACAATGAATGGTTTATATAGACACTGGTTTTAGTGGGTGCGATGTGGCGTTCAATCCTGGAAGGAAATGGCTCCAGACAATGAATGGTTTATGTAGACACTGGTTTTAGTGGGTGCGATGTGGCGTTCTATCCTGGAAGGAAATGGCTCCAGACAATGAATGGTTTATATAGACACTGGTTTTAGTGGGTGCGATGAGGCGTTCAATCCTGGAAGGAAATGGCTGCAGACAATGAATGGTTTATGTAGACACTGGTTTTAGCGGGTACGATGTAGCGTTCAATACTGGAAGGAAATGGCTGCAGACGATGGATGGTTTATGTAGACACAGGTTTTAGTGGGTGCGATGATGTGGCGTTCAATCCTGGAAGGAAATGGCTCCAGACAATGAATGGTTTATGTAGACACTGGTTTTAGTGGGTGCGATGTGGCGTTCTATCCTGGAAGGAAATGGCTCCAGACAATGAATGGTTTATGTAGACACTGGTTTTAGTGGGTGCGATGTGGCGTTCTATCCTGGAAGGAAATGGCTCCAGACAATGAATGGTTTATATAGACACTGGTTTTAGTGGGTGCGATGAGGCGTTCAATCCTGGAAGGAAATGGCTGCAGACAATGAATGGTTTATGTAGACACTGGTTTTAGCGGGTACGATGTAGCGTTCAATCCTGGAAGGAAATGGCTGCAGACGATGGATGGTTTATGTAGACACAGGTTTTAGTGGGTGCGATGATGTGGCGTTCAATCCTGGAAGGAAATGGCTCCAGACAATGAATGGTTTATGTAGACACTGGTTTTAGTGGGTGCGATGTGGCGTTCTATCCTGGAAGGAAATGGCTCCAGACAATGAATGGTTTATGTAGACACTGGTTTTAGTGGGTGCGATGTGGCGTTCTATCCTGGAAGGAAATGGCTCCAGACAATGAATGGTTTATATAGACACTGGTTTTAGTGGGTGCGATGTGGCGTTCTATCCTGGAAGGAAATGGCTCCAGACAATGAATGGTTTATATAGACACTGGTTTTAGTGGGTGCGATGAGGCGTTCAATCCTGGAAGGAAATGGCTGCAGACAATGAATGGTTTATGTAGACACTGGTTTTAGCGGGTACGATGTAGCGTTCAATCCTGGAAGGAAATGGCTGCAGACGATGGATGGTTTATGTAGACACAGGTTTTAGTGGGTGCGATGATGTGGCGTTCAATCCTGGAAGGAAATGGCTCCAGACAATGAATGGTTTATGTAGACACTGGTTTTAGTGGGTGCGATGTGGCGTTCTATCCTGGAAGGAAATGGCTCCAGACAATGAATGGTTTATGTAGACACTGGTTTTAGTGGGTGCGATGTGGCGTTCTATCCTGGAAGGAAATGGCTCCAGACAATGAATGGTTTATATAGACACTGGTTTTAATGGGTGCGATGTGGCGTTCTATCCTGGAAGGAAATGGCTCCAGACAATGAATGGTTTATATAGACACTGGTTTTAGTGGGTGCGATGAGGCGTTCAATCCTGGAAGGAAATGGCTGCAGACAATGAATGGTTTATGTAGACACTGGTTTTAGCGGGTACGATGTAGCGTTCAATCCTGGAAGGAAATGGCTGCAGACGATGGATGGTTTATGTAGACACAGGTTTTAGTGGGTGCGATGATGTGGCGTTCAATCCTGGAAGGAAATGGCTCCAGACAATGAATGGTTTATGTAGACACTGGTTTTAGTGGGTGCGATGTGGCGTTCAATCCTGGAAGGAAATGGCTGCAGACAATGAATGGTTTATCTAGACACAGGTTTTATTGGGTGCGGCGATGTGGCGTTCAATCCTGGAAGGAAATGGCTGCAGACGATGAATGGTTTATCTAGACACAGGTTTTATTGGATGCGGCGATGTGGCGTTCAATCCTGGAAGGAAATGGCTGCAGACGATGGATGGTTTATCTAGACACAGGTTTTATTGGGTGCGGCGATGTGGCGTTCAATCCTGGAAGGAAATGGCTGCAGACGATGGATGGTTTATCTAGACACAGGTTTTATTGGGTGCGGCGATGTGGCGTTCAATCCTGGAAGGAAATGGCTGCAGACGATGGATGGTTTATCTAGACACAGGTTTTATTGGGTGCGGCGATGTGGCGTTCAATCCTGGAAGGAAATGGCTGCAGACGATGGATGGTTTATCTAGACACAGGTTTTATTGGGTGCGGCGATGTGGCGTTCAATCCTGGAAGGAAATGGCTGCAGACGATGGATGGTTTATCTAGACACAGGTTTTATTGGGTGCGGCGATGTGGCGTTCAATCCTGGAAGGAAATGGCTGCAGACGATGGATGGTTTATCTAGACACAGGTTTTATTGGGTGCGGCGATGTGGCGTTCAATCCTGGAAGGAAATGGCTGCAGACGATGGATGGTTTATCTAGACACAGGTTTTATTGGGTGCGGCGATGTGGCGTTCAATCCTGGAAGGAAATGGCTGCAGACGATGGATGGTTTATCTAGACACAGGTTTTAGTGGGTGCGGCGATGTGGCGTTCAATCCTGGAAGGAAATGGCTGCAGACGATGGATGGTTTATCTAGACACAGGTTTTAGTGGGTGCGGCGATGTGGCGTTCAATCCTGGAAGGAAATGGCTGCAGACGATGGATGGTTTATCTAGACACAGGTTTTAGTGGGTGCGGCGATGTGGCGTTCAATCCTGGAAGGAAATGGCTGCAGACGATGGATGGTTTATCTAGACACAGGTTTTAGTGGGTGCGGCGATGTGGCGTTCAATCCTGGAAGGAAATGGCAGCAGACGATGGATGGTTTATCTAGACACAGGTTTTAGTGGGTGCGGCGATGTGGCGTTCAATCCTGGAAGGAAATGGCTGCAGACGATGGATGGTTTATCTAGACACAGGTTTTAGTGGGTGCGGCGATGTGGCGTTCAATCCTGGAAGGAAATGGCTGCAGACGATGGATGGTTTATCTAGACACAGGTTTTAGTGGGTGCGGCGATGTGGCGTTCAATCCTGGAAGGAAATGGCTGCAGACGATGGATGGTTTATCTAGACACAGGTTTTAGTGGGTGCGGCGATGTGGCGTTCAATCCTGGAAGGAAATGGCTGCAGACGATGGATGGTTTATCTAGACAAAGGTGTACAGCCTACTAAACTTTCAAGTTTCATCGCCTACCTTGGCTGTTCAGTAAAGATAAAAAAAGAATTCAATTGTAGATCATGAATGATGTTTACGATGAGTAAGAATGTATGTTGAAGTTTTAAAGGCCGCTCATGAATGGCAGAGGCGAGTGACGGTAACAGTGCCCCAGACCCAGCCACCTGTTGAGATACTACCGCTAGAGAGTTATGGGGTCTTATGACTGGCCAGATAGTACTACATTGGATCCTTCTCTCTAGTTACGGTTTTTTTTTCCCTTTGCCTACATACACACAGCGAATAGTCTGGCCTATTCTTTACCTATTCTCTTCTATCCTCATTCACCTGAC